>NC_044566.1:19144713-19448152 GCF_007565055.1 Rhinopithecus roxellana | reverse complement strand
ACAAAACACAAACTAAAGCATTTGGTTAATATGGCTAAATGAAGATTATCTGTCCCACTCTGTAACTCGGAGTAACTTTAAATTTATATTATGTTAACAAACAAAAATAGATTTAAAAAATTAACAGAATTTCATTGTCTCTACTTTGTTCTAATTCTCAAGAGCTGGGATAGCAGTTCATTGTTTTTCCAAATTGAGAAAAGGAACCCAGACTTTGTAGTATCCATTTTAACCAGTCTTCAGATGTGGGTTGGTTCTAAAGACAGGGCAGAATCTTAGATGAGGCACCTTCTTTTGGTTGAGGGCAATTTCTTGAAATAGACTGAGCTTAGAGCCTTCAACATCCAAGACTTCTGGCGTATTAGTCTTGAGGGGAAAATCCAAGCAAGGCACCAAAGCAACAACTCTACTGTGTGGTTTGGATGTCCTTTCTGGCTATGTGTCCTCCAGGCCTAGTGTTCTGGCTCTGGAGATTGTGAGACTTAAAAGGCTGTGTCACATGTCTTTTGATTTACTAATTAAAACAGGTTATATTTTATGCAAATAGTATCTCTGGCTGGTATCACCTTGTGTTTTCTTAATTTATTATAAATTTTTATATTTTTTTTATCATGATAACTGTCAATTAGAATGTATCATCAGACATTGTATGCAGATGCCTTTCAAGATTTTCTAAGGGTTGTTGCTATGAAAATAGGGAACAGCAACAAACAGTCTTCATATGTGTGTTTCGCTTAATCTGTCTTCATATTAGAGATTATAAGTGAAAACTAAGTAGCACAGAGGCAATACATAGCTTATTCTAAGCGTTTATATTCTAAGCACTACTTTAAGATGGAGATTCTACAACAAGTTCCATCTTTGACCAGCACTAGAATGAAGTAAGAGAACCAGAATGGGAATGCATTAGTCATTTCTTCACACAAACAAAAGGAGGACAGAAAGAAAGATGAGCTATCCAAATGGTAGCAGCTGGGATAAAATAGAGATACTTGGTTTTGTCTTGCTATTTCTCCTAAAAGACAAGTATAAATTAGGTGCATCTAAGCCAGGACTACTCCTGTAGGTTAAACTTGCCAAAATGATATGATATAATATATCTAAAGACTGCAAAATAAAGTGAACCAGGTGAATTTTTTAAGCTAGAAGCTACTTCCTTTTCCTCATTATCTTCTTCAGTTTTGTGGCCTCTCATTCTCCAATTCTGATGTGCGACTATTAAGATGGCAGGAATAGTCTCTTGGCAAGAGTTACACAGTGTGGGAGCCAGGAAAAAAACAGAGAAAACAGTTTCAGAAAAAAACTAAAATGTAGGAGACGGTTCTGGAGAACCTTAAGAGGAATCTCAGTAGTAATCGTAGAGGAAGCATTGGCAGGGAGCTTGGATGCTCTGAAGGCCTATGGAGTATAGACAGCACTACTGATTTTCAAGTGATGTGGGCTGCTGATAGAACTATTAAGCTCATGAAGAAAATCTATGCAGCTCCTGCTGTTGATCCATCTGCAGAAAGTTTTATATGCCAGTTTTCTTAATTAGGGTGGGCAGGGAGAGACACCCTGTTGAGATTAAGTCCACAGCACAATAAAAGAAGAAACTGTTTTTCTTATTGAGCTGCTACCGAAAAATGTGTTAATTATCAAAATAGAAGAAGACTTTGTATATGTGGTAAGTGCAATTCTTAACAAATGCAAAGATTTGAGGTGAGCTTTAGAATTTTTATTCAATAAGGAACAGCGCATCCTACTGAGAATGCTTATTGAACTAACTGTTCTAAGTGTATTTATTTGATCTCTAACCCTGATTTATCTAGAATTCCACTGTGCCACTGTGTGTTGGACCGTTTCCTTTTCAAGCAAAAAAGGACATTTATATTATTTTCAACTAGACAAACGTTCTTTAATTTCATTAAAATTTATGCTTTTGCTAGAAATCGAAGAATGTTTTGAAATACGAGAATCTTATAAGGATGGAAAGTAATGGCAGTTTTCCTCATCATAAGAGTCGCAATAGACACTCCAATAACAAGAGAAAAGCATAGCAAGTTTGTTTAATCAAAGATTTATGTGACACAGGGGCCTTCAGAAAATGAAGACCCAAAGATCCAGAGAAAACTGTTTTATGATTAGGTTTGATGAAGATCAGACAATTATGTGGACATGTGGTTGGACAAAGGGTATGACTAATAGTGATAAACTAAGTGGGGAAACCCAACAATGCCTGTCTGTTCAGATTTTCTAGGCCTCTCTGTGTGGCATTCCTTACTCTTAGGTATGAGGTAGACCTTTAAGGGAGAAGAGAAAGAGTGAACTTTCTAAATTTTATGGCTTAGTTTGTGGGAGAGGCGTTCTAGTTTCTATGACCAATTTTATGACCAGGGGTTCTGGTTTCTATGACTCACTTTGGGGAAGAAGGATGGGCAGGAAACAGGAGGACAGGAGAAGGTGCAATCTTGTTTCTGAAGTCTTCCGGTGTCCTCCTGTTCAAAGTACTCAGCATGTCAAGTCTATGTGCTTTGGGTTATTGTGTTCTGAGTCCCAGAAATCTATACTATCAAGACAAGAAATGTCTAATACCATGGTATCAGATATTAATATTAATAACATAGCCTGGCCAACATGGTGAAACCCCATCTCTACTAAAAATACAAAAAAAAAATTAGCTGGGCATAGTGGCGTGTGCCTGTTGTCCCAGCTATATATGTATTATATATAATACATATATAATATGATTATATATATAATATGACAATCTTTTCCTTTTATTGTTTTATATATATATATATGACAGTCTTTTCCTTTTTTTTTTATACATATTGGTTTCTTGAGTTTTATAATCTCATCCCTTCTGTAAAATAGGCCAATATGAAGAGTGTTAATAAAGGACCTTCAACTCTCTAGCATTCAGTAATTTAAATTACATTCAGTAAAAATTTAATTAATTTTAACATTTTTATTATTTTGTTTTTATGTCAGATTTCTTCATTGACCTTTAAAATTACATCTGTCTGCCTTTGTGATTTCAGTAAATATACAGGGTTTCCTTTTGTTGGTATCTTAAACTTCCTCTTTGACTACTTTTAAAATTCTACTTGATGCATTTAATTTTTTTAAATGCCATTTATAAATTAACTTGGAAAAATCACTGAAGCAGGCCTGATTTATAATTTGACCTTCCTTACTAATAAATGTGTTCACTTATATATTCTTTAGCACTTGGGAGATAAAGCAGTATCTCCTCTAAGTTAAATTTCTTCTAAAAGTAGGAGATTTATTTGATGACTAATAAATAATACATTATGTAACATATCATAACTTCTTATTTATATTAATTATGAAATATTTATACATGAGTATATAATATAGAGCCAGGCACAGTAGTGGATACCTATAGTCCTGGCTTCTTGGGGAGGCTGAGGTGGGAGGCTTGCTTGAGTCCAGGAATTTGAGGCTGTAGTGTGCAATACTTGCACCTATGAAGAGCCACAATATTCCAGCCTGAGCGACACATCAAGACTCTGTCTCTAATTAAGATAAAAATTATGTACACATAATATATAAATATATTTGTATAACTATTAACCATAGATGTACAGTAAATTTATATTTACTATAAATTTATATAGTATATTATATAATTATATTACTATATTATATAAGTAAATATAAATTGCTCAAAAGTTTAGAGATATAAATAAATACAGACAAATAGGTGTAGGTTACATATACTTCTTTCATCTAGGACTTTTTGTTGTCACCTACATGGTCTTATATTTATACTTATTATGGGGACCGCGATGATGCTAATATAATTTGTGAAGCATGTACTCACTTTATGGCTCTGTTTTAGAAACCTAAATTTGGCCTTGATAATCCTGTTTCACACTAGATAAGCAGAATAGCCTATAGTTGATCTGAAATTAAGCAGCGTTATATCTTTACCTATTTTTTCTCTACATCAAAACAATAATATTTCAGTTACTGATTTTATCCAAAGGCTTTTATTTTCCTAATCTTTAAACCATCTTGCTTAGTCTGATAACAGCTCCGTATTACTGAGGATAATAAAGATGTAGATAGTATAGACTTAAATATGAAGACACATTATCACAGGGAAGAACAATATATAAATAAGTAGATATACAGTGATTAATTGTGTTAGTCCATGCTGCTATAACAAAATATTATAGCCTGTGTGGTTTATAAACAACAGAAATTCTCATGTCTGTAATACCAACACTTTGGGAGGCCAAGATGGAAGGATTGCTTGAGGCCAGAAGTTTGAGAGCAGCCTGGGAAAGACCCCATCAGTACAAAAATAAAAATAAAAACATTAGCTGGGTGTAGTGGCACATGCCTGCAGTCCCAGCTACTCGGGAGGCTGAGGCAAGAGGATCACTTGAGCCCAGGAGTTCGAGGCTGCAGCCTAGGAAACAGTGAAAAACCAGATTTTTTTTTTTTTTTTTTTTTTTCATTCTGTTGCCCAGGCTGGAGCACAATCGCACGATCTCTGTAACTTCCTCTGCCCAGGTTCAAGCGATTTTCCTGCCTCAGGCTGTCTCACAAATAGCTGGGATTACAGGTGCCCGCCACCATGCCTGGCTAATTTTTGTATTTTTAGTAGAGATGGGGTTTCGCCATGTTGGCCAGGCTGGTCTCGAACTCCTGACATCAAGTGATCCGCCCACCTCGGCCTCCCCAAGTGCTGGGATTACAGGAGTGAGCCACTGCCCCCGCCCTAGAATTATATTTCTTGTAGTTCTGGTAGCCAGGTTGCCAGCATGATCAGGTTCTGGTGAGGACTCCCTTCTGGGTTGCAGAGTCACCTCCTCATTGCGCCCTCACATGGCGGAGAGAGTACTTGTTAGCTCTCTCTCGTCGTCTTATATGGGCACTAATTCCATTCATGAGGGCTTTCATCCTCCTGACCTAATTACCTCTCAAGGGCTTCACCTCCAGAAACTTTTCATACTGAAATTAGGGTTTCAATGTATAAATTGCAGGGGGATCCAGAAACATTTGGTCCATACCATGCCAAGTACCTGGAAAATATGGGAACACATGTAAAAATAAGTTTTCTGTCTGGTGCAGGTGGAGTGATTGTATCCACAAAAGCTATGAGAGTTTACATTTGAGCTGTATCTAGAAGAATGGGAAGATTTTCTAAAGATAAGTCATCAAATGTTGAACAAAGTTACCTTGGATAGAAAAAAAAAAAAAGTGTATTTATACAGAGTTTTGCAAATATATTGAGGGCAATTGGGACAATGATTGTGCCCAGTGTTTTCCAGTCTTCTTTTCATTATCACTCTTCTCCCTATCAGGATGCCTTTTAGATGCTTTTACAAAATCACCACCATTCTCTCATGAAATTAAATTTTAACGATGAAGATCTTGTCCTGTAGTGTTAAACTGTGGAGACCAACACTGTTGTAATTCTGAAGAATATTTTCCCCCTCAAGAGCCAGTTGTAGCCACATTGTGGACAATATCATCCTTTTGAGAATGCATGACTCAGTCTAGTAAGATTTTAACCATGTAGGATTCCTGAGAAGGAAGGAAGACTGAGGAGATTAGAGAAGTGAGAAGTATCCAGATATTAGGAAAACCGATGAGTTATATTAAGGGTTTTGGGTCTCTGTGGGTAAAGACTCAGTGTTAGAAGTGGAGGCATTTTCAGGAAATAGAGAGTAACTTAGTTTGAAAACACAGGAAGACAGAAGCTCAAGATAGGGGGGAAAGTGTGAGAAGGCACCTTTGCTATACTATGGAAGATATAAATATAAGAGGGTTATATAAATTAATTTCTAGGCAGGGAAGAATGCTTTTGAATTGTCCATATTAATCTTACATTCTAGCTGTATAAATTCACATAAGATGTATATATAGGTAATGATAATGCTGATATGTTTATTTTCAAGATTTTCAAGGACTGTGTGGAATAGGATGCTGATACGGGCTGCCACATTGTAAACAAGCTGGATTATTCCTCCTTGCCAATTTAAAACAACCTCCTGGGTTTTCAGGGAACACCGTCAAATCTTAGGAAACAAAAAGATACATTTCTCTCTCTGTGTGCATTCATGAATATTTACTGTTTTATTTCACTGTCTTGATTCAGGTCATATAAATATAATTTAATTTTTAGCTTTTACCCTAAAATCATGAGAATTATTTGTATGTCAATCATTTTATAATCATAAAATATTTCAGAAATATATTTAGCAAGCAATCATAAACAACATTTATTTTTCTTATTGTAGTAGCAATTACTTTCTGATCCTCTATTTTATGATGGAATTATGGTAGATTTTGATTTCTAGGCTATTTCCAAATTTTGTCAAATCCTGATATTAATGAACAACTCATTGCACATGCTTTAGCATATTCTGAAATAACAATATACTGAAGATAATGACTTAGATCGCATGTGTTTTCTTTTCACTAGACAATTTTAGATTTTGAAATTTCTGAAAATGCAGCAGAAGTACTTAGATCCATTTGGGACAAAACCATACCTGGGGCTAGTTTGTACCCACTACTAGAGGCCAAGACTATACAAATAAGCAATGCTTGGGGCTGGATCAATGTGACATTTTTACTGTGCAACAGTGATGAATGCTTATTGTTTCAGTCAGGAGACAGAGATGCTCTCTAATCATTTTTTTTCTTAGCTTTAAAAACTATAGATGAAATTTACTGAGGGATATGGGAAACGTGGGAGAGAAACCTGAGGAAGTTTCTCTTTGTATTATCAGATCTCATTCCATTCTAACAGTGGGGAGCAATTAGTCACAAAGAAAAAGATAACAATGGTGGTAATGACAGTTGAAAAGAGCAGCAACAATTAAAATTATCCGTATGCAATAACTCTGTGTGTGTGCATGAATGGTTGTGTGTGTGTGCCTGCGCCCCGTGTGAGAGATAAATAGTAGTATGCTTATATGTACTAATTGCATTATTGTGCATGTATGCATATTTTATAATTGTCAATCTCTAATGGGATGGAGTGGGTAAAACAACCTGGTATCTATGTTTTATTTCAGGAATATGACTGCTATTTCATAATAGAAGGTTTATTTCTTACATAATTTTACAAGAACATTTAGTGTTCATAACAAATTCTTAGTGAAACCTGTCAGTTTGATTTAAATTGGAGCTAATGGAAGTTCTGTGTTTGTTACATAAGATCGTGATTGTTTTTGAAGCAGGTTTCTGTCAAGAATTTATCCTTTTAAATTTTAACAATTATTTTTCTATATAGTGGTCATTTATTCATTTGCTGCCACCAATTTAATATTTCTAAAAGAAATCTTAAAATTATATATATTAATAATTTCAAATCAGTTACTACTAAACCTATTAGAGTAAAAGCATATATCATCCATTGTAATGAATTAATTATAGCAGATGCAGAAACATTTTGCTGTAGTCTTGTTCCCTTTGCTCCTCCTTTCTGGTCTAATTTGCCCTTAATGGTTTCTCTGTTTTTCCTTTCTGCCTTGCTCCTCCACTTGCATCTATTTGTCTTTTTGCATCATCCTTTAGCATCTTCAGTATTCACTACTATGCTTCTTTCCTTTTTCTTCTCATCATTATGTTGTTATTTCTTGCCTCATGTACATTTTCTATTCCTTATACTTTTCTTCCACTTCTATGTCACTTTTATTCAACACTGTCCACTCTTCTTTCTCCATTCTTTCTGCTATTTTCTCATAAAATGGAAAGAACTTAGGCAAAGACAATGACTTTTAAAACTTGCATTTCCCATGCATTGCAAAACGTTTGGGGCATACATATAGATAAGTATCGACTAATGTTTTCTAATAATGTATTGCTTAATTTGGGCGTAAAAAGTTTTAAAATCTAATTCATGCCAGAACTGTGCAAGATACTAAAGATAATACAATGAATGAAACCTGTGTCTTTTTTATAAGAAATTTATTACATAAAAGTGTAGCATCATTTTGCTAACCACAAATATATTCACTGTATATCATATTTCCATAGTTTGAATACATTCCTGCTGCAAGATTTATTAATGACAAATTCATGTCTCCCTAGTTCAGTTCAGCTGTTCTCTGAAATTTAATTCAGAAAAAAAATTGGTTAGAATCTTGGCCTCTGATACATTCTTCTATCAAAAATATCAACCCCAATACTAGTAAATGCTACTTTTTATATCTGCATTTTGACTTTGTACTTGCTGAGTGTCATTACTATCAATCACAGAGCTGTGTTCTGTATATAGCAGTCTTACTAAAGATTACTTCTTTTGGGGGTTAATTTGCAAAATAGGATTCATCTCCTAGAGGGGTTCTCAGACAAGAGCATATCAAGACAAATAACAAAAAATTTTCGATGAAGAGCAAAGCTGAAGTAAAAGCTTGATTGAAAAATATGCCTTAGGGTAGTTTACACCTGTAATCCACCATTTTGGAAGGTGGAATGGGCAGATTGCTTGAGCTGAAGAGTTTGAGACCAGCCTTGGCAAATGGTGAAACCCCATCTCTACAAAAAATACAAAAAATAGTCAGGGGTGGTGATACACACCTGAGGTCTCAGCTATTTGGGAGACTGAGGTGAGAGGATCACTTGAGCCCAGAAGATTGGGGCTTCAGTGAGCCATAATCCACCACTGCACTCCAGCCTGGGCAATGGAATAAAACCCTGTCTCAAAAATGAAAAAGTAAGATATGCCTTAGTCAGAGCATGCAGTGAGCCAAGATCGTCCCACTGCACTCCAGCCTGGGTGACAGAGCGAGACTCCATCTCAAAAAAAATAATATATATATATATGCCTTAGTAACAAAGTTAACACTAATATCCTACCTCCTATTGCAAAATGTAGACCTTTGAACTCGCACATCCAGTTTTATCTGGAAAAAAATGGAGATAGCCATTTCTAGATCTTCATAGAAGTCTTAACCCTCATCCAGTTACTCAACAACAAAACAACAACAAAAATAAAATAAGACAGTGAAAGTCAAGATGTGAACAAGCACATGGTCACACTTCCTCTGCATGACTAATACTGGAGTAGCATAATAGATAAAATCAGTCATCTCTGGATTAGCTTTTTTAGAGATTTCAAGAATGGCATCTGAAAAAGGAATTAATCCAAACATAACATATCCCAGAGAGGATATTTTAAAATCTGCATTCTAGCAGCTGTAGTTGCCTGCTAAAACCAGAAGCTATAACCAAGCCTGTACTAATTAAGGAGAATTTGGCAGAAAAAATACATACTCTTTATGAACTTTACCTAGACATTGAGATATGACATGCATGGGGACTTACTGGAAATTTGAGTTAATCAGAGAGTTCATGGTATTTACTTGGTGGCATCAAGCAGGTTATATTCCAGCAAGACATCAGTGATTCAATATCAAGGGGAGGAAATTGCTGGAGTTATATAGAAAAAATAATGAAGAACAGTGAGGTTGATGACTCTTTGAATTGTAGAAACACACAATTATGAGGATATACTCTCTGATGACAGTGAGAAAGTATCGAATGTTTCCGTGCCAAGATCCGTTTAAGGTTCTAGTTAGAAGGCAAAATGATGCAAGGGACACATTATTGAAATAGAAACATAGAGAACCAGAACAAAGAAGAAACCTACTTTATTTTTAAAAAATTGAAATTTGAGGTCAGAAAGTAGGTATCAGGATTAAAAAAAAAAAATGAAGTGGGATGCACAATCACAACTGTGACAATTTTGATAATGTTAAAAATACTGAATTAGAATTATGAAAACACATCATGCTTAAGGTTATTATACACCAAAGAAATCAAATTTAACTACTTATACATAGTAGCTAAATAGTGTTCTTGTTGTGCAGAAAAGACAAACTATAAAGGATTAATTCTGTCTTGAACAAAATAATCCTCTGTTCTTTCCACAAGCCTACTGTATAACATCTCTAGGGATGTACTGTCCATCAGCTTCCTTCCCCATATGTTCCCTGGAGTGTAGGAGTATGTTTGATGTGGTTACCCAGGTGATTTTATTATTCGTGTGGTCACATGAATCACAACACCTGCTTTAAACCCACTGCTACAATTTAAATGATCATGGTAGGAATGACACCTTCAGCTATCATTTTTCTGTCGCAACAGTCTGCCTTAACTTCCCTATATTGTATCTTCCAGTCTTCTGGTCATCCACCCAAAACTACCCAAATTCTACTGTGTCATCTGTTGCCTCCTTGACTGCTTTCTACACTCCACATACAGCTATTATCTGTCACCATATTTTCTGGGTGTCATATTTCAATGCTCATTTAACTTTTCAAATATTTTTTATTACTGGTTCCACTTCCATGTGGGCCTTATTTTGTATTTTATTATGACCTCAGAAAAAGGAGTCACTAATGAAAACTAATGAAAACACAATATATTTTATTAATAAAAGATTAATTTCTCAGAAAACTACATTTTCCTGGTTATTATTTTTGAATATTGGATTATGATATATATTATATATATTTATATGTATTATGTATTACAGTTGACCCTTGAACAATGTGGGGATTAGGGATGCTGATTTCCCACAAAGGGAAACATCTGTGTATAATTTTTGACTCACGAAAAACTTAACTAATAGCCTACTGTTTGCCAGAAGCCTTACCAATAACGTAAACATTTTATTAACATATCTTTTAAATGTTATATGCATTATGTACTTTATTCTAACAGTAAATTAAGCTAACGAAAATAAGATTATTAAGAAAATTATAAGGAAGATAAAATATATTTACTATTTTTAAGTGGAAACAGGTCATCATAATTTCTTAATTCCTCTCATTGAGTAGGCTGAGGTAGAGGAAGGGGAGTGGCTGGCCTTGCTATCTCATGGGTAGCAGAGGCAGATTTGTGGAGGTGATAGAAGGAAAGTCAGGAGAGGCAGGCATAATTGGCCCAACTTTATGAAAATACATTATAATTTGACTTTTCTGCTTTTTAATTTCTCTAAAAATGTTCTGATGTGGTAAAAATCTTTCTTCCACCATATACTTCAGTTTCAGTGCCATATCGAAGAAGGCTCCTTGTAGTAGGAGAAGTCAAAAGCAGTCTTGAATAATTGGAAACCTTTTGGTCGATTGTCAAAAGTCAACTTGTTTTCTGACATTGCTTCTTTTTTTTTTTTTTTTTTTTTGAGACGGAGTCTCGCTCTGTCACCCAGGCTGGAGTGCAGTGGCCGGATCTCAGCTCACTGCAAGCTCTGCCTCCCGGGTTCACGTCATTCTCCTGCCTCAGCCTCCCCAGTAGCTGGGACTACAGGCACCCGCCACCTCGCCCGGCTAGTTTTTTTGTATTTTTTATTAGAGACGAGGTTTCACCGTGTTAGCCAGGATGGTCTCGATCTCCTGACCTCGTGATCCGCCCCTCTCGGCCTCCCAAATTGCTTCTTTTACATCTTCTCCATTATCATTGTCTGGCACTAGTTTCCATTCATCTCTATCAAGTAATCTTCTGTTAGTTCCTCTTGTGTGGTGTCTGTTAACTCTAGAATTTCTCCAAGACTCCTATCTTGAAACTCTTCATACTTCACGTTTTTTGCTATATCCACAATCTCTTTTATTATGTCCTAAATTGGCTCTGTCAGAAATCCTGTGAAGTCATGCACAGTTTTATGGATGCACTTTTCTCCAGCAGCAATTTATTGTTTCAAGCTTGATGGTTTTCATTGCTTTTCTGTAACAATGATGCCAAATTTAACAGTGTAATCCTTCCAGATGTCCTATTAGGGTTCTCTTCCATAGAGTTGAAAATTATTTCCATAGAGCACCATGCGTAATGAGCCTTAAAGGTCCTTATGACCCCCTGATATGGCACTTTCATCTGCATTAAAAACCTGTTCAGGTAGATACATTTTCTTTTCAATTTTGTATGGCATCTGGGTACTCATCTGCTGCCTTTTGGTTGATAGAAGCTGCTTTTCTTATTACTTTGACATTTTTAGGCCAAATCTTTTTTTTCTAAAATTATCAAACCATCCTTTACTGCCAATAAATTATCCAGCTTTGATACTTCATCTTCCTTTTGATTTAAGTTCCATATAATGGTTTAATTTTTTTCTTGAATTATGTTAGAGTCCATTGGTATGTTTTCCTTGTAACAATCCTATGTGAACATAAGAGCTGTCTTTCTCTGTACTAGCATAAGGGTGTGAGATAAAAAAATGTATTTCATGAAAAGTGAAAGATTTCTGCACCTGCTAGCATAGCTGCAGCCATTTTTTTTCTTACATTGGCACTGGTGCTTACACTAGTTGCATTTACTTGAAAAACGATGGGCAACTGCAGATGCAGACCTCATTCTTTGGTATGTACCAAGCAGTTCAACTTTTTCTTGTAATGTCATGGCTTTTCTATGCTTCTTTGGAGCACTTCCAGCATCAATAGTGGCACTTCATATAGGTCCCCTGTTGTATTCAAGGTCTATGATATTGTACTAAACACAGTGAAAAATAACATGAGAACTGTGAAAGAACACTTTTTTCTGGAATACATAATTTACTGAAGAGATGAACTGTTCACCCAAAGATGACTAGAGCCACACTATGTTGTTAGTGGATGCTTGCAACACAAACTCACCAAAATAGCAACAGGAGGTGGCTACAAAATCATTACAGTAGTACAAAATGTACTATAATTTTATGCAATTATGTTTTAATATCAGATCTTTATGTTTGTTTTCATTTATCTTCATTGTGAATGTTGTCATGTATGGTCTGTAAGTTTCATATAAATTTTTACTTTTTATAATACATGTGTGTCTATTTCATGGTAGCAAATAGTAAAATTGACTAGTATCTACTTATATTTTATACATTCATGACCCACCTAACTTTCCCTAAATTGTATTGATAAATTATATTTTGTACAGTTTGTCTGCAATTTTTTTCAAAATGTTGCAAATTTTTAAAACATTATTCAATATATTTATTGAAAAAATATGTATGTATTAGTGAAACTGTGCAGCTCACACCCATGTTATTCAAGGGTCGACTGTATTTATATATATTGTGTATTTACAATTTATGTGTTTCCATACATAAAACAATCAGAAATATGAATATAATATCAGCGTTAATTTTTACTGACATTGAAAATCCTATTTCCAATCCTTCCAGCTACTTGTGAGGGAAGTGAATATAAGACTAAGTTAAATATTCTAAACCTCATATGGCAAAGCAAGATTTTCATTCCACCTCATCTCTTTTTCTGTTTCTTTTCTTTTTTTTTTTTTTTTAACCCATCAATTCATCATTTATATCAGGTATAACTCCCAATGCAATCCCTCCCCCCTCCCTTCTCCCCATAATAGGCCCCGGTGTGTGATGTTCCCCTTCCCGAGTCCAAGTGACCTCATTGTTCTGTTCCCACCTATGAGTGAGAACATGCAGTGTTTGGTTTTCTGTTCTTGTGATAGTTTGCTAAGAATGATGGTTTCCGGCTGCATCCATGTCCCTACAAAGGACGCAAACTCATCCTTTTTTATGGCTGCATAGGATTCCATGGTGTATATGTGCCACATTTTCTTAATCCAGTCTGTCACAGATGGACATTTGGGTTGATTCCAAGTCTTTGCTATTGTGAATAGTGCTACAATAAACATACGTGTGCATGTGTCTTTATAGCAGCATGATTTATAATCCTTTGGGTATATACCCAGTAGTGGGATGGCTGGGTCATATGGTACATCTAGTTCTAGATCCTTGAGGAATTGCCATACTGTTTTCCATAATGGTTGAACTAGTTTACAATCCCACCAACAGTGTAAAAGTGTTCCTATTTCTCCACATCCTCTCCAACACCTGTTGTTTCCTGACTTTTTAATGATTGCTATTCTAACTGGTGTGAGATGATATCTCATTGTGGTTTTGATTTGCATTTCTCTGATGGCGAGTGATGATGAGCATTTTTTCATGTGTCTGTTGGCTGTATGAATGTCTTCTTTTGAGAAATGTCTGTTCATATCCTTTGCCTACTTTTTGATGGGGTTGTTTGTTTTTTTTCTTGTATATTTGTTTGAGTTCTTTGTAGATTCTGGATATTAGCCCTTTGTCAGATGAGTAGATTGCAAAAATTTTCTCCCATTCTGTAGGTTGCCTGTTCACTCTGATGGTAGTTTCTTTTGCTGTGCAGAAGCTCTTTAGTTTAATGAGATCCCATTTGTCAATTTTGGCTTTTGCTGCCGTTGCTTTTGGTGTTTTAGACATGAAGTCCTTGCCCATGCCTATGTCCTGAATGGTACTACCTAGAGTTTTCTTCTAGGGTTTTTATGGTATTAGGTCTAATATTTAAGTCTCTAATCCATCTTGAATTAATCTTTGTATAAGGAGTGAGGAAAGGATCCAGTTTCAGCTTTCTACTTATGGCTAGCCAATTTTCCCAGCACCATTGATTAAATAGGGAATCCTTTCCCCATTTCTTGTTTCTCTCAGGTTTGTCAAAGATCAGATGGCTGTAGATGTGTGGTATTATTTCTGAGGACTCTGTTCTGTTCCATTGGTCTATATCTCTGTTTTGGTACCAGTACCATGCTGTTTTGGTTACTGTAGCCTTGTAGTATAGTTTGAAGTCAGGTAGCGTGATGCCTCCAGCTTTGTCCTTTTGACTTAGGATTGTCTTGGCAATGCGGGCTCTTTTTTGGTTCCATATGAACTTTAAAGCAGTTTTTCCAATTCTGTGAAGAAACTCATTGGTAGCTTGATGGGGATGGCATTGAATCTATAAATAACCTTGGGCAGTATGGCCATTTTCACGATATTGATTCTTCCTATCCATGAGCATGGTATGTTCTTCCATTTGTTTGTGTCCTCCTTTATTTCACTGAGCAGTGGTTTGTAGTTCTCCTTGAAGAGGTCCTTTACATCCCTTGTAAGCTGGATTCCTAGGCATTTTATTCTCTTTGAAGCCATTGTGAATGGAAGTTCATTCCTGATTTGGCTCTCTGTTTGTCTGTTACTGGTGTATAAGAATGCTTGTGATTTTTGCACATTAATTTTGTATCCTGAGACTTTGCTGAATTTGCTTATCAGCTTAAGGAGATTTTGGGCTGAGACAATGCGGTTTTCTAAATATACAATCATGTCATCTGCAAACAGGGACAATTTGACTTCTTCTTTTCCTAACTGGATACCCTTGATTTCTTTCTCTTGCCTGATTGCCCTAGCCAGAACTTCCAACACTATGTTGAATAGGAGTGGTGAGAGAGGGCATCCGTGTCTTGTGCCAGTTTTCAAAGGGAATTTTTCCAGTTTTTGCCCATTCAGTATGATATTAGCTGTGGGTTTGTCATAAATAGCTCTTATTATTTTGAGGTACGTTCCATCAGTACCGAATTGTTGAGCGTTTTTAGCATGCAGGGCTGTTGAATTTTGTCAAAAGCCTTTTCTGCATCCATTGAGATAATCATGTGGTTCTTGTCTTTGGTTCTGTTTATATGCTGGATTACGTTTATTGATTTGCGAATGTGGAACCAGCCTTGCATCCCAGGGATGAAGCCCACTTGATCATGGTGGATAAGCTTTTTGATGTGCTGCTGAATCCGGTTTGCCAATATTTTATTGAGGATGTTTGCATCGATGTTCATCAGGGATATTGGTCTAAAATTCTCTTTTGTTGTTGTGTCTCTGCCAGGCTTTGGTATCAGGATGATGTTGGCCTCATAAAATGAGTTAGGGAGGATTCCCTCTTTTTCTATTGATTGGAATAGTTTCAGAAGGAATGATACCAGCTCCTCCTTGTACCTCTGGTAGAATTCAGCTGTGAATCCATCTGGTCCTGGACATTTTTTGGTTGGTAGGCTATTAATTATTGCCTCAATTTCAGAGCCTTCTATTGGTCTATTCAGGGATTCAACTTCTTCCTGGTTTAGTCTTGGAAGAGCGTAAGTGTCCAGGAAATTATCCATTTCTTCTAGATTTTCTAGTTTTATTTGTATAGAGGTGTTTATAGTATTCTCTGATGGTAGTTTGTATTTCTATGGGGTCGGTGGTGATATCCCCTTTATCATTTTTTATTGCATCTATTTGATTCCTCTCTCTTTTCTTCTTTATTAGTCTTGCTAGTGGTCTGTCAATTTTGTTGATCTTTTCAAAAAACCAACTCCTGGATTCATTGATTTTTTGGAGGGTTTTTTGTGTCTCTATCTCCTTCAGTTCTGCTCTGATCTTAGTCATTTCTTGCCTTCTGCTAGCTTTTGAATGTGTTTGCTCTTGCCTCTCTAGTTCTTTGAATTGTGATGTTAGAGTGTCAATTTTAGATCTTTCCTGCTTTCTCTTGTGGGCATTTAGTGCTATAAATTTCCCTCTATATACTGCTTTAAATGTGTCCCAGAGATTCTGGTATGTTGTGTCTTTGTTCTCATTGGTTTCAAAGAACATCTTTATTTCTGCTTTCATTTCGTTATGTACCCAGTAGTCATTCAGGAGCAGGTTGTTCAGTTTCCATGTAGTTGAGCGGTTTTGATTGAGTTTCTTAGTCCTGAGTTCTAGTTTGATTGCACTGTGGTCTGAGAGACAGTTTGTTGTAATTTCTGTTATTTTACATTTGCTGAGGAGTGCTTTACTTCCAACTATGTGGTCAATTTTGGAATAAGTGTGATGTGGTGCTGAGAAGAATGTATATTCTGTTGATTTGGGGTGGAGAGTTCTATAGATGTCTATTAGGTCTGCTTGGTGTAGAGATGAGTTCAATTCCTGGATATCCTTGTTAACTTTCTGTCTCCTTGATCTGTCTAATGTTGACAGTGGAGTGTTGAAGTCTCCCATTATTATTGTATGGGAGTCTAAGTCTCTTTGTTAGTCTCTAAGCACTTGCTTTATGAATCTGGGTGCTCCTGTATTGGGTGCATATATATTTAGGAGAGTTAGCTCTTCCTATTGAACTGATCCCTTTACCATTATGTAATGGCCTTCTTTGTCTCTTTTGATCTTTGATGGTTTAAAGTCTGTTTTATCAGAGACTAGGATTGCAACCCCTGCTTTTTTTTGTTCTCCATTTGCTTGGTAGATCTTCCTCCATCCCTTTATTTTGAGCCTATGTATGTCTCTGCATGTGAGATGGGTCTCCTGAATACAGCAGACTGATGGGTCTTGACTCTTTATCCAGTTTGCCAGTCTGTGTCTTTTAATTGGAGCATTTAGTCCATTTACATTTAAGGTTAATATTGTTATGTGTGAACTTGATCCTGCCATTATGTTATTAACTGGTTATTTTGCTCGTTAGTTGATGCAGCTTCTTCCTAGCCTCGATGGTCTTTACATTTTGGCATGTTTTTGCAATGGCTGGTACTGGTTGTTCCTTTCCATGTTTAGGGCTTCCTTCAGGGTCTCTTGTAAGGCAGGCCTGGTGGTGACAAAATCTCTAAGCATTTGCTTATCTGTAAAGGATTTTATTTCTCCTTCACTTATGAAACTTAGTTTGGCTGGATATGAAATTCTGGGTTGAAAATTCTTTTCTTTAAAACGTTGAATATTGGCCCCCACTCTCTTCTGGCTTGTAGAGTTTCTGCCGAGAGATCTGCTGTTAGTCTGATGGGCTTCCCTTTGTGGGTAACCCGACCTTCTCTCTGGCTGCCCTTAAGATTCTTTCCTTCATTTCAACTTTGGTGAATCTGGCAATTACGTGCCTTGGAGTTGCTCTTCTCGAGGAGTATCTTTGTGGCATTCTCTGTATTTCCTGAATTTGAATGTTGGCCTGCCCTACTAGGTTGGGGAAGTTCTCCTGGATGATATCCTGAAGAGTGTTTTCCAAGTTGGTTCCATTGTCCCCCTCACTTTCAGGCACCCCAATCAGACATAGATTTGGTCTTTTTACATAATCCCATACTTCTTGCAGACTTTGTTCATTTCTTTTTCTTCTTTTTTTTTTTGGTTTCTCTTCTCGCTTCATTTCATTCATTTGATCCTCAATCGCTGATACTCTTTCTTCCAGTTGATCGAGTCGGTTACTGAAGCTTGTGCATTTGTCATGTATCTCTCGTGTCATGGTTTTCATCTCTGTCATTTCGTGTATGACCTTCTCTGCATTAATTAGTCTAGCTGTCAATTCTTCCACTCTTTTTTCGAGATTTTTAGTCTCTTTGCACTGGGTACGTAATTCCTCCTTTAGCTCTGAGAAGTTTGATGGACTGAAGCCTTCTTCTCTCATCTCGTCAAAGTCATTCTCTGACCAGCTTTGATCCGTTGGTGGTGATGGGCTGCGCTCCTTTGCAGGGGAAGATGCGCTCTTATTTTTTGAATTTCCAGCTTTTCTGCCCTGCTTTTTCCCCATCTTCGTGGTTTTATCTGCCTCTGGTCTTTGATGATGGTGACGTACTAATGGGGTTTTGGTATAGGTGTCCTTCGTGTTTAATAGTTTTCCTTCTAACAGTCAGGACCCTCAGCTGTAGGTCTGTTGGAGATTGCTTGAGGTCCACTCCAGACCCTGTTTGCCTGGGTATCAGCAGCAGAGGTTGCAGAAGATAGAATATTGCTGAACAGCAAGTGTACCTGTTTGATTCTTTCTTTGGAAGCTTCCTCTCAGGGGTGTACTCCACCCTGTGAGGTGTGGAGTGTCAGACTGCCCCTAGTGGGGGATGTCTCCCAGTTAGGTTACTCAGGGGTCAGGGACCCACTTGAGCAGGCAGTCTGTCCCTTCTCAGATCTCAACCTCCTTGTTGGGAGATCCACTGCTCACTTCAATGTTGTCAGACAGAGTCGTTTGCATCTTCAGAGGTTCCTGCTGCTTTTTTTGTTGTTGTTGTTGTTAACTGTGCCCTGTCCCCAGAGGTGGAGGAGTCTACAGAGACAGGCAGGTTTCCTTGAGCTGCTGTGAGCTCCACCCAGTTCGAGCTTCCCAGCGGCTTTGTTTACCTACTTAAGCCTCAGCAATGGCGGGCGCCCCTCCCCCAGCCTGGCTGCTGCCTTGCAGTTAGATCCCAGACTGCTGTGTTAGCAATGAGGGAGGCTCCGTGGGCGTGGGACCCTCCCGGCCAGGTGTAGGATATATTCTTCTGGTGTGCCCGTTTGCTTAAAGTGCAGTATTGGGGTGGGAGTCACCCGATTTTCCAGGTGTTGTGTGTGTCAGTTCCCCTGGGTAGGAAAAGAGATTCCCTTCTCCCTTGCACTTCCCAGGTGAGGCGATGCCTCGCCCTGCTTCAGCTCTCGCTGGTCAGGCTGCAGCACCTGACCAGCACTGATTGTCCGGCACTCCCTAGTGAGATGACCCCAGTACCTCAGTTGAAAATGCAGAAATCACCGGTCTTCTGTGTCGCTCGCGCTGGGAGTTGGAGACTGGAGCTGTTCCTATTCGGCCATCTTGCTCCGCCGCTCCTCTCTTTTTCTGTTTCTGCTTGACTTTGAGAGGAGTAAAGACAAAGACTGTGGGAGCATGATTCGTCAAGTTTTGCTATCAGTGTGCTCAACATTTCAAATATTTTATATGTATAGCAAAGACATTATATTGTGTACATGATGAACATTTATTTATTTTTAAAAGCTCTACCTTAAAGAACCTTGAAGTTGAAATAGCACAGAGTTGGGCTTAGTAGAAAACTGCTATCAGTGCTCCAAGATGAAACCAAAATGGTGAAGTCCTCCAAAATGAAGCAGAATAATAACTGCTGTCAGTCTTCCAATGTGAAGTCAAAACAGTGATGAAGATTACAAGGACCTCAAAGTACTGAAGTTAGGAGTCTGGGTCAGGGCAGAGAAGATAAAAGACTAAAGCAAAGAAGACAGAAGAAGATAATGGAAGAATGGGCTCTGGCCTGGCATAGCCATCAAAGCTGGACAAATAGCATTTCATGGGGAAAGACAAGTACTTTTTTCACCCTTTTCTGGAGTCTGGGAACATTGTGACCTTTTAATAGTAAGAATGTATTTTTTCCCATAATGAGTTTTATCTCTACACTCACTCAGACTATGCTGGCTTAACTACAGACTCAGGGATTTTTGCATAATTGAAAACAAAGTTCAAATTAAATTTAGTGTAACAGCTATGTGCATAAGGGATGTAATAATGATCCAAGAATCTTATAAGAATATTCTCAGCATATTCAGTCTGAAAATGCAAGCAAAGCTGTGACCCTTAGTTTTTTATGTTGAGTAAACAGCATTGCCTTCAGTGCCTGGGAAGCTTACGACTATAGATCAAAGCACGAAGAACACTGTGGTGAACGTGAGGCACTTGTGAATTTCTACTATTAATACAAATTCAAAGAAAATTAAATAAAGACAGTATCTAAAATCATCTTCCCAGTGTCAGTCTTAGAATTTTCAATACAAATGTGCATCCTTTTATAGAATGACATGTACCTGAAAAGTCCTGTAAATTTTTACATTCAAAGGAATTGTACCATGTATTATATTTGAGAGAGACATTGTTGAAATTACAAAGTGAATTACTGTGGAAGGTGAAGAATTTAATTTTAAAGTAAATATTCACTTGATCTTAGTTAACATTTTTTAATTTTTGCATACTAAACATGCTTTAAAAAGGGGAACAGATTTCAAGTTTTAGGAAAGATGTAATAGACATGCTTCTCAGTATTTTTCATGATATGTACAGCTAAAATTGTAAAACATAACATAAAAACATGGAGAGGAGAAGGCAGACCAGCTAAAGGCCTTGCACCAGAAGAATTACGTGAAGGTGAGTTCCAGTGGGGTTTCTTTTCTGTTCGTTTTAACTGGACTGGATACTGGAGAAACTTACAATCTAGAAACAGCAGAGGGTCACATCAAAAAAAAAGAAAAGCTTGTCCTTCTACACAAAGAGCCAGGAAAGGAAGATCCTAGCAAGATATAAAATTTTACTGCTCTGCTCCTACCCTAGCCATGAGAAAAACCTGTGTCTCCATCTATACACACATCAACAAAGGCTGAGTGGAAAGTGAATACTTCCATCTTTGCCCGACTATAATACTTCCATCTTTTTCTTCCTCGGGTAGTGTGAGAAGGGGGTTATTGGAAAACCAGCAATTTCACCAACACCAAAAAGTAACATCCCCTACCCCACACCCCAACCTTGTAGTGTCTTCAGTGGCACTTGGTACCTGGACTTCTACCACCACCTGGAGGTAATGACAAAGTTCTGCTGCCCTCCGTGGTGGTGGTTCAGGAAGATTAGTCGAAAAGTGGGACTTTCACCCTCTTCAGTGAATGAAGGGGACATGGGGCCTCTGTGTTGCTTTTCTGCAACTTCTTATGCATGTATAATTACTTAGAAATGAAAAACTTCAATACTAAAAGAAACAAAGAAGAAGAAAACACATTTAATGGTTGCTCAAATTTGATTGCAAATGAATCTATTTCCCTCACAAACACAGAGACCACAGAAATAAATCCAAACTTGTATGGTCAAGTAACTTTCACCTTATAAATGTACCCATTTGCCACAATGGAACAAAATGATTATGAATAAGGAAAAATCACTCAAATTGACTAAAAATATGTTAGACAGTAGTTTTGTTTTGGAACACAAAAAACAACAATTGAAGGACTTATTAATACATAAGTTCTGAAGACTGATATATTAAATAAATTACATTTACTTTCATAAAAGGAAGAATGAGATCTTCTGTTTTCTCATTCTTCATTACCACAACCATCTGTTAAACAAAGTTTGGGTAATTGCATGACATTTGCAAATTAGGACTAATTAGTAATTTATGATGTGTGTATTTCAATCCAGATAAAAATAAAATTTAATAATTTAAAATATGAATTTTTGTTTTTGTTTTTTGTGTTTGTACGTAAACACTAGGCACAAATTGAATAACAAATATATGCTACTTGTTTGTAAAAAGTACATTATTGTAAGCTTTTGCATGTTTTATTCATATTCTATTAGTTTTTATATTTACTCTATATTAGTACAAATGACTATGTACCATGTTATTTTCTGAAACTTATGAAAATCTGAAATGTTTATAAATGAGTTCTTAATTTTTTCCCTTAAATTAGTTGTGTTGTGCTGTCACAGTCACTAATATATTTCCCTTACATTTTAATTCTAATACTGACCCTCCATTTATCTGTGTAATTGTATTGGATTCCTAACATCCTAGCATTATTAAGGAAGCCAAAAAGCATAATTTATTTCTTCATTACCTAGTGTTTTATGAATACCTTTTGCTTTGGTAAAAGTATTTGACTCACTACATAAATATTTTCCCTTTATGCTTGTAATTTCTGTAGAGTAGAATACAGAATTGTTTAGGATTAATATGTTATTATAAAAACTAAATCAAGCTACCATCTATTTTTTATTCATGAGAACATTGTGTATGCTGTGCCAGTGATTATGACAGGTATTAAAGGTGATGCTTACACAGTGTCACAATGCCCCGTTGACATTTCTGCCACTGTAAGACCAAAAAAAAAAAAAAAAAAACATTGTTAAATTTAGTTTAAAATCACTACTAGATTTAACTTGGCTTTATACAAATTTCAGCATAGTGACATGCTTCATGTAGTTTTTAAATCAAAATCTCACCTTCATGGACAAATGCAGGTACTGAGTTATTAAGGTCTCATGTAAAGACACCCACTAAGAAAACTATCTTCTATTCAATTTAACTATCTCAAGACATGACAGAAGAGATGGCTATTGGAACTCAAACCTCTTTATCAAAGAATGTGAGCAATGAATAGTGGATTTCAAGCTAAAGAGGCATTGCATTATTAATGAATAGCTATGTAAACTATTCTTTGATTAGCAGTTCCAGTTTGTAAAACCCTCTCCCTGTGCTAAATATTCTTTTCAGCTTTATATCTTCCAACTGAGCCTACTGGTAGACTTTGAAACACAGGTGTTTTAAAGGTGTCATGTCAAATAGCTCTTATCCAGCTATAACATGTTAATTTTAAACATTTTAGCCTTGAATGTGCATTGAGAGGATCAGAAATATCATGTTAATGGATTTTAAGGTGTTACATCCATCATAAATTTTCTTAAAGAGTAATTAGAAAAAGTATGCTATTGGGAATTACAGTTCATGAGGTATCAAAATTGGTTTTAAAATATACACAATAGGTTTCTATTTGAAAACTTACCAAGATAAATTTATTAGCTCTGCTTATACAAAATAACAAAACATATAAGGCATATTAGCTCTTTCCAGCTATAAATTAATTGATTTAAATTTTATAAATCCTTATTTCTTTATGATGTCAGGTTCATACCATATCTTTCTCTCTCCTTACATTTCACAATTTCTAGTACAGAGATTAAATTATTTTCCTTATTACCTCTTCCATCAGCTGATACCCTATAATCACTGACACAAGAAAGGACTGAATATGACTAACTGTCCTGCCCCAGATCCCACACCAAATAAAGACTGTGCATGGCATCCCATTTTAACTCAGTCTTACACATTTCCTTTAACACCACATTAAAATCTTTTCACACATTGGAGCATTCTCTGTAGTTTGTTCCTAGTACTTAGATGTATCATTGCTCACTTCATGTGTCTAACCTCACAAAAAGTTTTTTCTCATTTCTTCTCTTTATTCCCCTTTCTCTTCATCTTATTTCACTTTTATCCCCCATTCGTTCCATTTAATAGCCAAAGACAGACAAAAACAGGCAAACAAATAGAAAAAAAAAAACTTTAAACAAGCGGTCAAAGGTAAATGTGAGCATCTGGGAAAAGAAAAATGAATGGAATCCTGTTTTGAGTTTTAATCAGTTTTCAGTTAGTTAAACTTTTAATGGCTTTAAATGTCAATTCGGTGTATTTACACAATTCAGTAGTTACTTCCTTTTTTTTTTTCGTGAGTTTTCCAAATTCACAGGGGTGAAGAAGTAGGGAGAAATGGTCAGTATCAGGGAAAGCCCTAACAAGTAAGGCCATCTTGCTGCAGGCTGTCTATTTGAGTCACAGCAAACAAAGCAGATGTGATTATGGGGCAGTCCTGTGCCCAGTGGAGCTGTCATTCTCTCTCTCTCAGAAGTTACTGGTAGAGTTCCGTTAATATTGCTTATTTTTAATTCTCATGGAGGACCTGTTTCAGGACCTCAAGTTTTTATTTGATCTTTGCTGATTTCTATTCATCTTGATCCATTGGTACAGTATGTAAAAGAATGTTCACATAATTTGAAATTGAAGATAGACACTTCTAAAATCACCAGCATACATCCAGTTTTTCCAATGTATCCACATACTTTTGGGCTAATCAAATATTTTTATTCGGTAATGATGGAGGGCATATCCAGTGAGGAAAATGACGGAAGCATGTGCTCATACGTCCATATTTTTTTTAAAAACCTTTCTTATTTTTTAATGGCTCTTACATTTAGAAAGTGTAGGTTAGGTTTTTCAGTTCATGCTTTACCCAGTTATCCCTTAAAAAGCACACAGAAATAATATAGCAGTGTTGCATATGGCATTCCTGTTAATACTCAGATCATCATACATTCATGTTCCAAATACTTCACTTGTCTATGCCACATCTTGTGCCTTTAGATATTTCTCTTTTTTGGGGAGAAAACTTATTTAAAAGCTTTATTGGTATAATTAAAATGATAGAGTTTATCTTCAAATGTCAGTGTAGCATATTCCATTACAAAAAATACCATTTTATCCTAAGATGTACAAAACTGAACCTGTTTCCCAGTCAGAAATATAAAAAATTTTTCTCTTGGTGATTTTTTTTTCTACTTTAAGTTCTAGGGTATATGTGCACAACGTGCAGGTTTGTTACACATGTATACATGTGCCGTGTTGGTGTGCTGCACCCATTAACTTACCATTTACAGTAGGTATATCTTCTAATGCTATCCCTTCCGCCTCCCCCCACCCTACAACAGGCTCCAGTGTGTGATGTTCCCCACCCTGTGTCCAAGTGTTCACATTGTTCAATTCCCACCTATGAGTGAGAACATGCACTGTGTGGTTTTCTGTCCTTGCGATAGTTTGCTGAGAATGATGGTTTCCAGCTTAAACCATGTCCCTACAAAGGATGTAAACTCATCCTTTTTTATGGCTGCATAGTATCCCATGGTGTGTATGTGCCACATTTTCTTAATCCAGTCTATCATTGGTGGACATTTGGGTTGACTCCAAGTCTTTGCTATTGTGAATAGTGCTGCAATAAACATACGTGTGCATGTGTCTTTAACACCGCATGATTTATAATCCTTTGGGTATATACCCAGTAATGGGATGGCTGGGTTGAATGGTATTTCTAGTTCTAGATCCTTCAGGAATTGCCACACTGTCTTCCACAATGGTTGAACTACTTTACAGTCCCACCAACAGTGTAACAGTGCTCCTATGTCTCCACATCCTCTCCAGCACCTGTTGTTTCCTGACTTTTTAATGATCGTCATTCTAAGTGGTGTGGGATGGTATCTCATTGTGGGTTTGATTTGCATTTCTCTGATGGCTGGTGATGAGGAGCATTTTTTCATGTGTCTGTTGGCTGCATAAATGTCTTCTTTTGAGAAGTGTCTGTTCATATCCTTTGCCCATTTTTGTATGGGGTTGTTTGATTTTTTCTTGTAAATTTGTTCAAGTTATTTATAGATTCTGGATATTAGCCCTTTGTCAGATGGGTAGGTTGTAAAAATTTTCTCCCATTCTGTAGTTTGCCTGTTCACTCTGATAGTAGTTTCTTTTGCTGTGCAGAAGCTCTTTAGTTTAATTAGATCCCATTTGTCAATTTTGTCCTTTGTTGCCATTGCTTTTGGTGTTTTAGTCATGAAGTCCTTGCCCATGCCTATGTCCTGACTGGTATTGCCTAGGTTTTCTTCTAGGGTTTTTAGGTTTTTAGGTCTAACATTTAAATCTTTAATCCATCTTGAGTTAATTTTTGTATAAGGTATAAGGAAGGGATCCAGTTTCAGCTTTCTACATATGGCTAGCCAGTTTTCCCAGAACCATTTATTAAAAAGGGAGTCTTTTCCCAATTTCTTGTCTTTGTCAGGTTTGTCAAAGATCAGATGGTTGTAGATGTGTGGTATTATTTCTGAGGACTCTGTTCTGTTCCATTGGTCTATATCTCTGTTTTGGTACCATGCTGTTTTGGTTACTGTATACTTGTAGTATAGTTTGAAGTCAGGTAGCATGATGCTTCCAGCTTTGGTCTTTTGGCTTAGGATTGTCTTGGCAATGCGGGCTCTTTTTTGGTTCCATAAGAACTTTAAAGCAGTTTTTTCCAATTCTGTGAAGAAACTCATTGGTAGCTTGATGGGGATGGCATTGAATCTATAAATAACCTTGGGCAGTATGGCCATTTTCACGATATTGATTCTTCCTAACCATGAGCATGGTATGTTCTTCCATTTGTTTGTGTCCTCCTTTATTTCACTGAGCAGTGGTTTGTAGTTCTCCTTGAAGAGGTCCTTTACATCCCTTGTAAGTTGGATTCCTAGGTATTTTATTCTCTTTGAAGCAATTGTGAACGGGAGTTCACTCATGATTTGGCTCTCTGTTTGTCTGTTATTGGTGTATAAGAATGCTTGTGATTTTTGCACATTGATTTTGTATCCTGAGACTTTGCTGAAGTTGCTTATCAGCTTAAACAGCTTTTGGGCTGAGATGATGGGGTTTTCTAAATATACAATCATGTCATCTGCAAACAGGGACAATTTAACTTCCTCTTTTCCTATTTGAATACCCTTTATTTCTTTCTCCTGCCTGATTGCCCTGGCCAGAACTTCCAACACTATGTTGAATAGGAATGGTGAGAGAGGGCATCCCTGTCTTGTGTCGCTTTTCAAAGGGAATGCTTCCAGTTTTTGCCCATTCAGTATGATATTGGCTGTGGGTTTGTCATAAGTAGCTCTTATTATTTTGAAACACATCCCATCAATATATAGTTTATTGAGAGTTTTTAGCATGAAGGGCTATCGAATTTTATTGAAGGCCTTTTCTGCATCTATTGGGATAATCATGTGGTTTTTGTCTTTGGTTCTGTTTATATGATGGATTATATTTACTGATTTGCATATGTTGAACCAGCCTTGCATCCCAGGGATGAAGCCCACTTGATCATGGTGGATAAGCTTTTTGATGTGCTGCTGGATTCGGTTTGCCAGTAATTTTTCAAGGATTTTGCATTGATGTTCATCAGGGATATTGGTGTAAAATTCTCTTTTGTGTGTGTGTGTCTCTGCCAGGCTTTGGTATCAGGATGATGCTGGCTGCATAAAATGAGTTAGGGAGGATTCCCTATTTTTCTATTGATGGAATAGTTTCAGAAGGAATGGTACCAGCTCCTCCTTGTACCTCCGATAGAATTCAGCTGTGAATCCGTCTGGTCCTGGACTTTTTTTGGTTGGTAAGCTCTTAATTATTCCCTCAATTTTACAGCCTGTTATTGGTCTATTCAGGGATTCAACTTCTTCCTGGTTTAGTCTTGGGAGGGCATATGTGTCCAGGAATTTATCCATTTCTTCTAGATTTTATAGTTTATTTGCATATAGGTGTTTATAGTATTCTCTGGTGGTAGTTTGTATTTCTGTGGGATCGGTGGTGATATCCCCTTTATCATTTTTTATTGTGTCTATTTGATACTTCTGTCTTCTCTTCATTATTAGTCTTGCTAGTGGTCTATCAATTTTGTTGATCTTTTCAAAAAACCACCTACTAGATTCATTGATATTTTTTTGAAGGGCTTTTTCTGTCTCTATCTCCTTCAGTTCTGCTCTGATCTTAGTTATGTCTTGCCTTCTGCTAGCTTTTGAATGTGTTTGCTCTTGCTTCTCTAGTTCTTTTAATTGTGATGCTGAGTTGTCAATTTTAGATCTTTCCTGCTTTCTCTTGTGGGCATTTAGTGCTATAAATTTCCCTCTACACACTGCTTTAAATGTGTCTCAGAGATTCTGGTATGTTGTGTCTTTGTTCTCATTGGTTTCAAAGAACATCTTTATTTCTGCCTTCATTTTGTTATATACCCAGTAGTCATTCAGGAGCAGGTTGTTCAGTTTCCACGTAGTTGAGCAGTTTTGAGTGAGTTTCTTAATCCTGAGTTCTAGTTTGATTGCACTGTGGTCTGAGAGACAGTTTGTTATAATTTCTGTTCTTTTACATTTGCTGAGGAGTGCTTTACTTCCAACTATGTGGTCAATTTTGGAATAAGTGTGATGTGGTGCTGAGAAGAATGTATATTCTGTTGATTTGGGATGGAGAGTTCTGTAGATACCTATTAGGTCCACTTGGTGCAGAGCTCAGTTCCATTCCTGGATATCCTTTTTTACTTTCCGTCTCATTGATCTGTCTGATGTTGACATGGGGTGTTAAGTCTCCCATTATTATTGTGTGGGAGTCTAAGTGTCTTTCTAGGTCTCTAAGGACTTGCTTTATGAAAATGGGTGCTCCTGTTTTGGTTGCATGTATATGTACGTTTAGGATAGTTAGCTGTTCTTGTTGAATTGATCCCTTTACCATTACCATATGTAATGACCTTCTTTGTCTCTTTTGATCTTTGTCGGTTTAAAGTCTGTTTTATCACAGACTAGGATTGCAACCCCTGCCTTTTTTTCTTTTCCATTTGCTTGGTAGATCTTCCTCCATCCCTTTATTTTGAGCCTATGTGTGTCTCTGCATGTGAGATGGGTCTCCTAAATATAGCACACTGATGGGTCTTGATTCTTTATCCAATTTTCCAGTCTGTGTCTTTTAATTGGAGCATTTAACCCATTTACATTTAAGGTTAATATTGTTATGTGTGAATTTGATACTGTCATTATGATGTTAGCTGGTTATTTTACTCATTAGTTGATACAGTTCCTTCCTAGCATCGATGGTCTTTACAATTTGGCATGTTTTTGCAATGGCTATTACTGGTTGTTCCTTTCCATGTTAAGTGCTTCCTTCAGGGGGTCTTGAAAGGCAGGCCTGTTGGTGGCAGTGGGTGCAGCCCATGGCGCAGGGCGGGGCATCACCTCACCAGGGAAGTGCAAGGGGTCAGGGAATTCCCTTTCCTAGCCAAGGGAAGCCGTGACAGACAGTACCTGGAAAACTGGGACACTCCCACCCTAATACTGTGCTTTTCCAGTGGTCTTAGCAAATGGCACACCAGGAGATTATATCCTGTGCCTGGCTTGAAGGGTCCCACACCCACAGAACCCCACTCACTGCTTGCACAGCAGTCTGAGATTGAACTGCAAGGCGGCAGCAAGGATGGGGTAGGGGCGTCCACCATTGCTGAGGCTTGAGTAGGTAAACAAAGTGGTGGGGAAACTCTAACTGGGTGGAGCCCACCTCAGTTCAAAGAGACCTGCCTGCCTCTGTAGACTCCACCTCTGGGGGCAGGTCATAGATTAACAAAAGGCAGCAGAAACTTTTGCAGACTTAAACATCCCTGTCTAACAGCTTTGAAGAGAGTAGTGGTTCTCCCAGCACGGAGTTTGAGATCTGAGAATGGACAGACTGCCTCCTCAAGTGGGTCCCTGAACCCCAAGTAGCCTAATTGGGAGATGCCTCCCAGTAGAGGCCAACTGACACCTCATACAGCCGAGTGCCCCTCTGAGACAAAGCTTCCAGAGAAAAGATTAGGCAGCAACATTTGCCATTCTGCAATAGTTGCTGTTCTGCAACCTCCGCTGGTGATACCCTGTCAAACAGGGTCTGGAGTGGACTTCCAGCAAACTCCAGCAGACCTGCAGCTGAGGGTCCTGATTGTCAGAAGGAAAACTAACAATCAGAAAGGACATCCACACCTGTACGTCACCATCATCAAAGACCAAAGGTAGAAAAAACCACAAAGATGGGGAGAAACCAGAGCCTTTAGATATTTCTATGACATGATTTTCTTCGCACTTGGTCTTCCTGGTCACAGTTTTTTAGATCTTCGTTAGTAAACATTTCTTTTCCATATAAAACACTGATCTGAATACTATACATTGGATGTATCTTCTTCGTAAAAGATATAAAGATACTCATTTAAAAATTTGAACCTGAAATGAACACTAATATTGATGACTTTCAGGATTATATTGGGCTCTTCATTTTCCTCATGATCTTTCTTTTAAACAGCCACTTCATCTTTTCCCTCCCTTTTATTCCTTTCTCTTCTTCAACTGCTCTATTCCCACATAGGGCCAAACAAGGCAGCATTATGTTAAGGATGGGGAAGAAAGTGTTCCAGAAGAGGTGACAGAGGAGTGGGAGAGAGATGACAAGAATGTGGGGGCAGATTCTTAGTGGTGTGTTTCAAGTAGTGTGAGAAAGTAATGAGTAGGATGGTGACCCTGGACATCATTTCAGAGCCAAAGCAGGGTGAGGCTTGTTTCTACTAGAGATGGACAGACTAACAGGAGGTGGATTAGGAAAGTGTCTCTGTGCAAAGAAGGGGGGAACAAAACAGATGGCATTTGTCAGAGACCAGACTGGGTAGAAAAGTGTTGTAGGTCAGAAACGATACGGCATTCAAGCATGGAAATCAGAGTCTAGGAGGGGCCTACAAATGTGTGTGCAGCCTGGTGTGGGGTGTTAGAAGTTGAGCAGGATGAGAACATTCTGTTAGGGGACACCTGGGCCGGAAAATTCAAGTCTAACTAGCTTAAAAAGGACTTTCTTGTAAACAATTGTCTGTGCATTATGGGGAAATGTGGACAAGGGAGGGAGGGTCTCTATTCAGGGGAAGAAGCATCAGTGCATCAAGAAAGGGACAGAGGTAATGAAAAGTTTGCATATTAAATATGTATTTGTTCTTTCTCTTATTTCTAATTCTGATCCAACCACACAAGTTTTTGCCCCTTCAAATTTGTAAATTCCTTCTTCAATTAAGGGAAAATCTGGCTCTCTATTCTTAATATCTTTACATATTTGAACATTCTGTTTGTGTATGTGAGAGAGAGTGTGTGTGTGTGTGTGTGTGTCTGTGAGAGAGAGAGTTTAGTATTTGGGGCTAATATTGAGATTATTGGTAAATTAAATGATTTTTAATTACTGTGTTTTGAAGTTTTATGACTACTTTTCTTTCTAACATTTTATGAAAAACTCTTCAAAGTGAAAAAACACTTAGTAAATAATATGTTTTTTTAAGTCAAGGTTTTGTAAAAACTAAATAATTGTATAATATAATGATTAAAGTTGCATCTGCAAATGGCCTGGTTAAATTCCTTACTCAATAATATAGTATATAAATTTATAAACCAAAGTAAATTCTTAATTTCAAACATAGTAGCTCTAATAATAATAAAGGAAGTTAGAGAAAACTTTAGCAATGTGCTTTTGTGCATTTTAAATAGTTTTTATTCAATTTATGAATTATATATAATTTGCATATTTATTCAAATGCATTACCTATAGTCTGATTTTTAAGACAGTAAGGCTATATTTTGAAAAAGACCATATAAAATAATTTAATATGAAATAATTATTTTTTGCAGTTAATATTTTCAACTGCATAACCATATCTTGGTGTCATAACAAAATAATGGCCCCTCAAAGATTTCCATATTCTAATGCTTGAAACCTACTAATATGTTACATTAAATGACAAAGAGGAAATAAGGATATAGATGAAATTAAAGTTGCTAATCAGCCGACCTTAGTATGATTATGTTCAGTCTAATGTAATCACAAGAGCACATAAAGGTGGAAGAGAGGACCAGAGATATGGCAATATGAGAAGGACTTGGCCCAAAGTGACAAATTTTTAAAATGAAGGAAGGGGCCAAGAGCCAAGGAAAATATGTGGACTCTAGAAGCTGGAAGAGGCAGGGGACCAAATTCTCCTTTCCAAGAATCCTCAGAATAAAATGTACCCTACTGACACCTTAAATCTATGTTGGGCTTCTGATCCACAGAACTCTAAGGTAATAGATTCGTGTTGGGCTAAGACACTGTATTTGTGGCCATTTATTATGGCTCCATTAAAAAATGAACACACTCAATTTTAATAATTTTATAACAATATCATATGTATTACACTTAAGTTTTATATGATATTATTTGTATAGTTTATGCTGGGATAACATAATTTTAATGTACAAGATGTATGCTATATGGATAAAATATTATCAACTACATTATGATGATAATAGCAAGTAATTTATTTTTTTCCCCAAAATAAATTTTTCCCCAAAATTATAGCAGTTTATGATTAAGAGGTAAATGAATGTTTACATGCTTCCCTAAAATTCCTAGAGTATGCTAAAATAACTATTTTTCTCATTTGAGAAAACATTTTGTTAAAATTGAATACATGACTAATCTCTTTGCAATTTGTAATATTTAATGCTGGTGTGGTAAATTAAGAAATATAACCAGTGATTCAGAAACCATATGTTTTGAGGATTGTAGACATTAACAAAACAACAACAGAATTCATAAAATACTGTATATCATCTTGAAAGCTCTTATTCATGCAAATAAATGTTAGGACTTTTATTTTATTTTATTTTTTTTTTTATTTTTTTTTTTATTATACTTTAAGTTCTAGGGTACATGTGCATAACGTGCAGGTTTGTTACATATGTATACTTATGCCATGTTGGTGTGCTGCACCCATCAACTCGTCAGCACCCATCAATTCATCATTTATATCTTGTATAACTCCCCAATGCAAGCCCTCCCTCCTCCCCCCTCCCCCCTCCCCATGATAGGCCCCAGTGCGTGATGTTCCCCTTCCCGAGTCCAAGTGATCTCATTGTTCAGTTCCCACCTATGAGTGAGAACATGCGGTGTTTGGTTTTCTGTTCTTGTGATAGTTTGCTAAGAATGATGGTTTCCAGCTGCATCCATGTCCCTACAAAGGACACAAACTCATCCTTTTTTATGGCTGCATAGTATTCCATGGTGTATATGTGCCACATTTTCTTAATCCAGTCTGTCACAGATGGACATTTGGGTTGATTCCAAGTCTTTGCTATTGTGAATAGTGCCGCAATAAACATACGTGTACATGTGTCTTTGTAGTAGAATAATTTATAATCCTTTGGGTATATACCCAGTAGTGGGATGGCTGGGTCATAAGGTACATCTAGTTCTAGATCCTTGAGGAATTGCCATACTGTTTTCCATAATGGTTGAACTAGTTTACAATCCCACCAACAGTGTAAAAGTGTTCCTATTTCTCCACATCCTCTCCAACACCTGTTGTTTCCTGACTTCTTAATGATTGCCATTCTAACTGGTGTGAGATGGTATCTCATTGTGGTTTTGATTTGCATTTCTCTGATGGCGAGTGATGATGAGCATTTTTTCATGTGTCTGTTGGCTGTATGAATATCTTCTTTTGAGAAATGTCTGTTCATATCCTTTCCCCACTTTTTGATGGGGTTGTTTGTTTTTTTCTCGTATATTTGTTTGAGTTCTTTGTAGATTCTGGATATTAGCCCTTTGTCAGATGAGTAGGTTGCAAAAATTTTCTCCCATTCTGTAGGTTGCCTGTTCACTCTGATGGTAGTTTCTTTTGCTGTGCAAAAGCTCTTTAGTTTAATGAGATCCCATTTGTCAATGTTTGCTTTTGCTGCCGTTGCTTTTGGTGTTTTAGACATGAAGTCCTTGCCCATGCCTATGTCCTGAATGGTACTACCTAGATTTTCTTCTAGGGTTTTTATGGTATTAGGTCTAACATTTAAGTCTCTAATCCATCTTGAATTAATCTTCGTATAAGGGGTAAGGAAAGGATCCAGTTTCAGCTTTCTACTTATGGCTAGCCAATTTTCCCAGCACCATTTATTAAATAGGGAATCCTTTCCCCATTTCTTGTTTCTCTCAGGTTTGTCAAAGATCAGATGGCTGTAGATGTGTGGTATTATTTCTGAGGACTCTGTTCTGTTCCATTGATCTATATCTCTGTTTTGGTACCAGTACCATGCTGTTTTGGTGACTGTAGCCTTGTAGTATAGTTTGAAGTCAGGTAGCGTGACGCCTCCAGCTTTGTCCTTTTGACTTAGGATTGTCTTGGCAATGCGGGCCCTTTTTTGGTTCCATATGAACTTTAAAGCAGTTTTTTCCAATTCTGTGAAGAAACTCATTGGTAGCTTGATGGGGATGGCATTGAATCTATAAATAACCTTGGGGAGTATGGCCATTTTCACGATATTGATTCTTCCTATCCATGAGCATGGTATGTTCTTCCATTTGTTTGTGTCCTCTTTTATTTCACTGAGCAGTGGTTTGTAGTTCTCCTTGAAGAGGTCCTTTACATCCCTTGTAAGCTGGATTCCTAGGTATTTTATTCTCTTTGAAGCAATTGTGAATGGAAGTTCATTCCTGATTTGGCTCTCTGCTTGTCTGTTACTGGTGTATAAGAATGCTTGTGATTTTTGCACATTAATTTTGTATCCTGAGACTTTGCTGAAGTTGCTTATCAGCTTAAGGAGATTTTGGGCTGAGACGATGGGGTTTTCTAAATACACAATCATGTCATCTGCAAACAGGGACAATTTGACTTCTTCCTTTCCTAACTGAATACCCTTGATTTCTTTCTCTTGCCTGATTGCCCTATCAACATTTTATTAATATAATCTCAATCGTTGTGTTTTAGGCATGGTGTTTGAAAAGTACATATTTATATGAAATTACTTGGGAACTGATTGATTTATTCTTTCCAAACTATTTGGTTAAAAGCCCTCCCTTCCTTTCTATCTGCCCTGCTTCCTTTTTCCAATTTTATTTTTCTGTTATTTTTGTATACACAAGTACTTAAGTGCTAATGATTGATAAACAAAAGTACATATAGTTATTGAAGAGCCTTACCATCCAGTATAAAAACATGTTATATAGGCTATTCAGAATTGTTGAAAATACTGGAAATGGCTAATTATTATACAGATATTAATAAACATAAAAAATAACACAAGCTTATGACATCAAATCCATACTGCCGACAAATATAAGACAAACAGTAAAACATCACCCCTTCTTCCACTTTTAGTATCCATTCTCCAAGAAAATAATATGGTTTTAACTATGTAAAACATTAGGTGTTACCGTAGAATCCCATTTCTAAGTACATAGCTACTGGATCCTTTATGTCTTGAATTATCCACATGAAAAAACTCCCATTTACTTCCCATGCTCACTGTGAGAGATAAAGAATGTAACACGTTTTCTCTCTCACAGTGCTTTGGGTATAATAAGAAATAGCACTATTTTAGTCTTAAAGACCCTGGTATCCTAGATTTGTGGTTTGTTGTAATGGCTGTTAAGTTTATTGTGTCCTTAGCATAAGGTAGCTGCATGTCTAAACTAATAATAATTAATTATTTTGGTACAGGATCATGGCAATGCCTTTCTATTTATTTGCGTCCTCTTCAATTTAATATCATTAAAATGAACATACTGCAAAAAGCAATGTACAGATTCAATGCAATCCCTATCAAAACCCCAACTTTTTTTTACAGAAATAGAAAAAAAAAATTCTAATATTTACATGTAACCAAAAAAGAGCCTGGCTAACGAAAGGAATACTAAGCAAAAACAGCAAAGCTAGAGACACTGTACTGCCTGACTTCAAAATATATTACAAAGCTATAGGGAATAAAACAGCATGGTATTGGTATAAAAACAGACAAATACACCAATGGAACAAATAGAGAATCTAGAAATAAATCCAAATATTTACAGCCAACTGATCTTTGGCAAAGCTGTCAAGAATAAACACTGGGGAAACGATACCTTCTTCAATAAATGGTGCTGGGAAAACTGGATAACCAGAAGCAGAATGAAACTGGGCCTCTGTCTCTCACCATATAGAAAAATCAATTCAAGATGAATATAGGCCCAAAACTACTAAAGTATTAGGAGGAAACATAAGGAAAATTCTTCAGGACATTAGTGTAGGCAAAGGTTTTATGACTAAGGCCTCAAAGTCACAGGCTACAAAAATAGACAAATGGTACTATATTAAAATCAAATGCTTTTGCAAGGCAAATGAAATAATCAAGAGTGACAAGGCACCCTCTTGAATGGGAGAAAGTATTTGTAAACTACTCATTCAGCAGGGGATTAATAATCCGGGAAATACAAAGAACTCAAACAAATCAGTGGTCAAAAACAAAAAAACAAACCAATAATCCCATTAAAAAATGGACAAAGGGCATGAATAGACATTTTTCAAAAGGAAACATAAATAGCCAAGTATATGAAAAAATGTTCAACATCACTAATCACGAAGAAATGCAGCTGAAAATCACAGTGAGATATCATCTTACTCCAGTTAAAACGGCTTGTTGAATAAAGACAAAACAACAAATGTTGACAAGGATGTTGAGAAAAGAAAAATGTTATACACTGTTGGTAAGAATGCAAATTAATACAGTCAGTATGGAAAACTATGGAGATTTTTTAAAAACTAAAATAAAACTACCATACAGTCCAGCAGTCCTATTACTGGGTATTTATACAAAGGAAAATAAGTCACTATATCAAAGAGATATCTGCATCCCCATGTTTGTTGCACTATTGTTCACAATAGCAAAGATATGAAATCAACCTAAGTGTCCATTAATGAATGAAGAAAATATGACATATATACACAATGGAATATGATTTGCCTATAAAAAAGAATGAAATCATGTTATTTGCAGCAACATGGATGAAACTCGAAGTTATCATTTAAGTAAAAGAAGTCAGATATGGAAAAACAAATACCACATTTTCTTAGTCATATGTAGAGCCTAAGGAAACTTGATCACATGGAAGTAGTGTAATGACAGACACCAGAGACTGGCAAGAGTGTCTGTGTGTGAGGGTGGCAGGAATGAAAAGAGGTTGGTTAATGGGTACAACCATACAGATAGATAGAAGGAATAAGTTCTAATGTTTGATGGCAAAGTAGAGTGACTATAGTTAACAACATATTGTATTTTTTTAAATAGAGAAAAGGACTTGAAATGTACCCGACACATACAAGTGATACATACTCAGATGGTGGAAATCCTGAATACCCTGACTGGATCATTACACATTCTATGCATGTAACAAAATTTCACAGCTACCGCACAAATATGTGCAAATATAAGGTATCAAAATTATTTTAAAGGTAAAAAAATAAATAAGCTGAGGGAAATTGGTAAACAGCTCTTAATTTGAAATTACACTTGCATTTTGTGGGAATCCTGTGTTCTTTATGTCTCCATGTCTAGGTCTCCATTAATGAATTGAAGAGGAGTAGATCTGTTTGAATTATAGGTAGACAAGTTATTTAAGTGGATATCCCACTTGACACATTTTCAACTTCTTAAACAAATTTTAAGAGTCAAGATGTATCTTTATTTGTGAATAGGTAATATTTGGTTGAGTCAGCAGAGCCTGGCTTAGCTCTCAAGAACATATCATGTTCATCAGGCCTCAAAGAATTCACATTACTAATGGGCCTAGTCTCAAGCAGAAAATCTAAGGCAGTGAGGATGATATTTAAACATTGTTTGGGCATTATATTTGATAGCACATAAAGGCCATAAGCAACTGTTACTGGGCCCTGTCATTAGAATTGCCATCTTCTAAAATTTATTTTAGTGAATAATACTGTTTGGGCCAGGAAAAAATAAAATATAATAAATATTGTCATGTGCATTAATAAACCAATTTCATAATCACACTGTTTATTTTAGGGAATTAATTATCATATTGAGTATGTTTCAGTACATTGTAACTTCATTTTTTTCTAAACCATATATATACGTACACACACGTATATGTGTGTGTGTATGTATATACATGTACACATTTTCTGTTTTTATAGGGAGGGAGGATAATATATTCCAGCAATGAATTGAAAGAATTTTGGAGTCTGAATTAAAAAAAAAAAAATCTGTAGTCTTCCTCTTGCTCCTAACAAGAGATTTATTGGAAATAATAATTCTAGATTAGTGATATTTTCCCACAACAATCTGAAGTTTTTATCAATTTTTTTTCCTAAAATCAAGTGGTAGTCATGAGCAGTCTGATGCCAACCTGGTTTCATTTTAAATAGTTTCTCATCCCCCTCTTGGGGGCACTTGAATTTCATCTTTGCTTTCATTGGGCTAAAATTTTACTTGTTACATAAAAGGACACTAATTTCAAAAGCTATAAAAATTCCTTTAAATAATCAATTTGGTATCTCTCTCACTTGCTACCCCATCTCTGAAACTGCCAAGACTGAGTGTGGAAACTTTTAGTGTGCCAAAGAAAGAATAGTTGCCATTTTTACCACTGAGTTTTGTGGTCTGTTTCTCTAGCTGTGGTTTACATATTATGTACATATTATATATTCCCATTTACTTTTTTTACCTTTATTTTTTCCCAGCTTTATTGAAGTATATTTGACAAATAAAAATTGTATATACTTGTAATTGGTAGTTCACACCTGTAATCTTAACCACTTGAGAAGTCGAGGCGAGAGGATCACATGAGGCCAGGAGATTGAGAACAGCCTGAGCAAAATAGTGAGATCCCCATCTCTATTTTTTTTAAATTAGCTGAGCATAATAGCTCATTCCTGTAATCCCAGCTACTCTGGACCCTGAGGTGCAGGGATCACTTTAGCCCAGGAGTTCAAGGCTGAAGCGCGCTATGCTCATGTCACTGCACTCCAACCTGGGCGACAGAGTGAGACCCTGTCTTTTACACAAAAGTGTACATAAATAAGGGGTACAATGGCAACTCTTCAGTATCCTTATCACACACACGCGCAAACACACACACACACAGTAACTGTGTAGTGCAGGGTCTATTTGATTTTGGTAACATAACATTACATATGTATATAAAATCATCAAAGAGCAAACTTCAGGTGCACAATACAGTATTATTAACTGTATTCACAATTTATATTAGATCTCTAAAACTTATTAATTTTATACAGAACATGTGTATCCTTTGACCAGTCTTTCCATTTTCCTTACCCGTTTCCAGCCCCTGGCAACCACTTTTTCACTCTCTGCTTCTAGAGTGTAAACTTTATAGATACCTCAAGTAAGTTATTCACAATAGCCACGATGTGGAAGCAACCTAAGTGACTGTCAGTGGATGAATGGATGAAAAATTAATGGATATTATACAGCCATAAAAAAGAAAGGTGCAGATATCTCTACAATGTGGTAATTTCATTTCCTTCAGGTATATACCCAGAAAAGGGACTTCTGTGTCATATAAACAGTTAATGTTGTACAGAAATAAAACTAATTTTTGTATATTGATTTTATATCTGCAACTTTGTTAAATTCATTTATTAATACTAACAGACATTTTGTCTATTCTTTAGTTTTTTCTACATATAGGATTGTGTAATCATCTGCAAATAAGGATAATTTTACTTGTTCTTTTTTCATTTGTATGTCTTTTATTTCTTTTTTTTTTTTTTTTTTGTCTGATTGCTCTTGCTAGTACTTCCAATACTATATTGACTAAATGTAGCCAGGGTAAGTATCCTTGTTTACTGTTGGAATTTAGAGAAAAAATTTTTAGTTCTTCTACATTGATTATGATGTTAGCTGGGGGATTTTCATAAATGACCTTTATTACATTGAGAAAATGTCCTTCTTTATCTAATTTGTTGAGTATTATCATAAAAAAAGTTAAATTTTGTCAAATGGCTTTTCTGCATCAATTGCCATAATCATTTGTGGTTTATTCTTCATTCTGTTAATATGATGTATAGCTTTGACTGATTTTTGTGTGTTAATTCAGCCTTGAATGTCAGGGATAAATCCCACTTGGTCATGATATATAATCTTGTTGACGTGCTGTTCAATTTGTATTGTTAATAATTTATTAAACATTTTTGCGTCTACATTCATCAGAGAAATCAGCCTGTAATTTTCCTTTCTTGTGGTGTCTTTGTCTGGCTTTGGTATCACTGTGGCATTGGCCTCATAAAATGGGCTTGGAAGTATTCCATCTACCTCTATTTTTGAAAGAGCTTAAGAAAAATTGGTGTTGGCCTGGTGCAGTGGCTTACATTTGTTGTCCTGGTACTTTGGGAGGCTGAGGTGGGTGTTCGACACCAGCCTGGGCAACATGGTGAAACCTTGTCTCTCCTAAAAATACAAAAATTAGCTGGACATGGTGACAGGCAGCTGTAATCCAGGCTACTCAGGAGACTGAGACAGGAGAATAACTTGAACCCGGGAGGCGGAAGTTGCAGTGAGGCGAGATCACTCCATTGCACTGCAGCCTGGGTGACAAGAGCAAAATTCGGTCTCAAAAAAAAAAAAAAAAAAGAAGGATTGATGTTAATTCTTCCTTGTACATTCAGTAGAATTCAGCAATGAAGTTATCAGAAGTTTTCTTTGTTTAGAGGCTTTAAATTACTACTTCAATCTCTTTATTTGTTGTTGGTCTTTTCAGACTTCGTCCTTCTGCCTGAATCAATCTTAGTGGGTTTAAAGTTTTCTAGGAATTTATTTCCTCTAAGTTATCTAATTTATTGACAGATATTTGCTCATTATTATTTGCTATAATCATTTTTTATTTTGAGGTGTCTCTTGTAATGTTTCCACTTTCATTTCTGCCTTATTTAAGTCTTTTTAAATAAGACTGTTTAAAAACTGTATCTTTTTAAAACTGAGAGAGTTTGTTTGACACTTAAATTTACATGGAAATACTACTGTAATAAATGTAAGTTTTTTGAAAAATTTCAGTTAAATATTCTAATCAAAGAGCCAAAAACAAGACTCACTATCTATAACAACGTTCATTTTTAATCCATCTTTAGAAAAACATTAAGACCTTTTTTATAGTTTTTTAATACTTTTATGTTAGATTTAGGGGTACGCGTGCAGGTTTGTTACATAGGTAAACATGTGTCATGGGGGTTTGTCGTACAGATTATTTCATCACCCAGGTATTAAGCCTAGTACTCATTAATTATTTTTCCTCATCCTCTCCCTTCCCTCACCCTTCATTCTCCAATAGGCCCCAGTGTGTGGTGTTCCCCTTGGTGTCACCATGTGTTCTCATCATTTAGCTCCCAAAATACTGCATTTTGTTCTCACTTATAAACAAAAATTGCTAAGAATAATGGCCTCCAACTCCATCCATAACCCTGCAAAGTACATAATCTCATTTTTTTCATAGCTGCGTAGTATTCCAGGTATATGTATATCTCATTTTCTTTATTCAGTTTACCACTGATGGGTAGACCAGAGATCTAGAGAGAGAGAGAGGTTGTTCTTATGAAATAGAGTCTGCTAGAAGTTTGTCTGTCTAAATTTAAAATATGTGTCATACTTTGGTTCTTGAAATAAATGACCCCCTAGTTTAATAGGCAATAGGTATTTTAAAGGAAGTCTTGGCATAAACTCATAAGATATTTTTAACTCTTATGAGGATTAAGCAACAGGTAAGCTTCAGTAAACATGAACATTTGTGTATATGCTGATTTATATACAAAATTTAGGAGCTTTTCACTAAATAGTTAGAATCTAAATATAAAGTATTTAATCTCCTTGAAGTAGGTCCAAGGTAAACTTAAATAGTGCCAATGTATTTTGCACTAGAACTCTTTGGAAATACGTTTATACTTGTCACAAGTTAATTTCTAATTTTGTATTCTTGAGATAATGGCATTTGTCTATAGTGAAGTATATAGGAGATTTTCCAATACTTTCTGCTTATAGTAAAGGACATGACAGTTACTTCTTCTTAAAATCATACTGAGTAATCAAACATGTTTGTGGTTCAGAAGTATGTTTAGTATATACAGAACAAACATTAATAATATGAGTACATTGTTCCCAGTGAAAACAATTCCATTATACAACCTGTTCACATTCTTTCAATATAACGTGTAAGACTGTTAGAATGATAGCCACAGGAGGCAACCACATTCCTGTGCAAATAGGGGAGGGTCCCCAGTAAAACCCCACTTTCAAGTCAAAGACAGTTTAAAAGCCAAGCTACAAGTCTAAAAAAAAAAAAAAAAAAAATCCATAAACAGGATTGAGAAACTCTCTTCCTGTTTGACATGCTTTCCTCTGATTGATCCCTACCCTTCACCTATTTTACATATACCTACCCTTCCCTAATTGTTGTTGTTTTACACTGCCATGCCCACCTTTGAGTGGTGCCTTTGATTTAGGCTTTTATTTATTTATTTATTTATTTTTGCATACCCACAAAGCAATCAGCATGCACTCCCCTATTCTGAGGCCATAAAAGTCCCAGACCCAGCCATGCTGAGAGAGAGAGACCACCCAACTTAAGGTGGGGGACCACCCTCACGTCTCTCTCCTGACAGCTCTTCTGTTGCTTAATAAAACTCTTTTCTGCACCTCTCAACCTTCAATTGTCAGCATAAACTCATTCTTCTTGGAAGTGAGACAAGAACTTGGGATGCTGCCAAATGCAGATACGAAGAAGGCAGTCACACTTTATTTGGCCCTCTGATCCCTGTTGGCACCTGGTGGCCACCCCATGCAATAGGAAACAGCGATGGGGGTGGGCCAGCTCTGGAGCTGTGGGGCACAGTGTGGCAACAGGACTGAAAGAGTTGTTAACACATCCCCATTCTGCAGGCTGTGGTGGCACTAAAAGAGCTGTTAGCATGTGTAACACCTCCTCTGGGGCTTGGAGGTCACACGCTTCCCTGTTTAGGTGCCATCATCTTACCCTCATCTGGATGTCAGAGTCTCCGGGAGGACTCACTTGCAACACACCTGGTTTAGCCACAACCCCTGCACAGAGCACGTACCTGTGCCAGAACTTGGAGTGGCCAGCCGAACCTGGCACTCACCCAGACACACCCTCCACCGGGGACTGAGTACACCATCACAGTGGTCATGGTATCTGTGCAGAGCACAAGCCAGGCATGGCCTGGCAGGCTGAGTGAGAGGTGCACCTCCTGTGCTGAACCCAGGGGGCAAGCAAGACCTCGGCAGGGGAGTCAACAGCTGGGGAGATCTCTGGCTGGCAAAGTGGCTGAGAAAAATCCTGCATCAAAAATTTTTTTCCATTTTTGGGATGGGGCAAAGGCAATTCATTTACTGATTTTAGTTTTCTCTATATTTTGTACAAAGACCTAAAGATTGAAGTTGTGTCCATGTACTACTATATATGTATTTAGGGTTAACAGAGATAGGCCTTTTAGTTCTTGACTCTGGAAATTATATCTGACTTAAATATTTATTCTTGGAGATTTTGAACTTATTTTTTGAATTTTTTCTTTATAGGCCACACCATGTGATGAATGAAAATTATTTGTGTATAATTTGCCAAGTAGGCCAGTCTAGCTCCCTTAAGTCTTATTAACCAGACACTCTTACCATTTACATGGTGGCTTTTAGAGCTTTTCTCTTTTAATGCTGAAGTGTCATGAAGACATCAGAGAAAGTTACATCACATGTTTTAGACAGGCATTTATTAGCAAAAATGTTAATGCAATTTGAAAAATTTAAATACCAATAAACTACCTTCTTGTTTAAATTGAATGCAGTGCCTTACTTAGCAAATTTAACTCCTCACTTAAGTTTCCTTTCACAGTAATTGGCAACACCATAAGTCTAATTGCTAGTGTCAAAATCAGGGCACAGCTATTCATCTCTCATTCTGAAACCATAAATCACTAGAGTCAATTTGACTCCACCATTTAAAGATTCTCAGATCCTCCACTTCTTCCTACCATCCTTGTTCCCACAGATATAGTGCAGGCAACTGTTATGTCTCATTCAGGTGAGTGACAGTCTTCAATCATTTACCTGAGAGCATCCTGGGTGAATATTTTCAAAACATAAATTGTCACCCCTCTTTGGCCTCTTGTGAAATTTAGGATGAAGCTTTAATGTTTAATGAGTCCTATAAATTGTTATTATGTAGTACTAGCCTACCTAGACTCACCACTCTCATACTGTTTCTAAGGCAACCATACAAATATGGTCTGGGTTACTTCTTTTTTCTGGTTTTTACACTTTCAATCATGTTCTCTCTGGTTAAAATATTTCTCTTTCTTCTTGCCCTATTTGACCTATCCATCAGCTCATAATCTAGGACTTAGCTTTTGATTTTTTTCTGATCCAACAACTAGGCATACTGGCCACTCTATGGACAGTCCTTGTTTTACCCACCTCCTCTATCCTAATGTTCATTGTATTTTTGACTGACATCCTCATAGGCACATCACAGCTGCTAGCTCTGCACCTAGCAACTGTGATGGCCCAATGAGGATGTCACACAAAAGTACAATGAACACTTTTTTTACTATTCTTAGTTTTAATTTATTTATAATTGACCATATAAACATACAAATATATATAATTTGAATAGTAATATGAGATCCAATAATTTGTTAGTTAATTCATTAAGCGTTTTTGAGTATTTACATTGAGTTTGAAATATATTGGCTGATGCTTTGCAAAGGTAACTTCAGACTGCATGGAACTTATCGTGTATTTGGAGGTATAACTAATGAATTGAATAATTCCATTATATTTATTCTATGTAATGTCATTCTACTTAAAGCCATTCTAAACTTTGGATAAATATTTGTTGAATGAATCAGTAAATGACAATTATTAATTTATCTATATTATACAGTAAACTCACATTGTTGTGTGCTCCCAATCTATTGATTTTTGTTTTTGTTGTTGTTTTAGTTTGGGTGTGGGGTGTCAGTGGATATGAACCAAATAAATCCACATCTCTCAAGTATTAGTCAATGTCCTTGAGTTAAATCTGTTCCTAATAACAAAATGCTCAAGTGGAAGATTTTGAGGGAGGTAGAGTGAAAAATCTGGATAATATTAAGAGAAGGACATAGATGCATATTCTGTCATCAGTATATGAGAGAGAAAAATTATATTTAAACTTAGAAGGGAGCTTAGCTATTTCAGAATGGTTGACATTGTACAATGATTAAAAATAAAAGTACAGTAAAAATAGACAAACTTTCTCTTGCTGTTCTAGTAGATGATGATCAGGATATGTCTGAAAAAGGGAGATTATTAATGTAATAATCTTATAATTTAAAGCTAAAAAGGTAAATTTTATAATTTATAAACATTCATAGTAACAGCCTAAAGCAGTGAATAAAGAATAAGAGTGAGTTCACAATGTTTTTAAAGTGATTATATTTATTGGCATAATTTTAACATTATAGTTCTTAGATGAAACATTATTATGGAAAACAATGTTTGGAAAATCCTTCAAATATGTTGTGTTCATTGTTACTTGAATAAAATCTACTGCAGCATAAACTAAAGCCTTAACATTAATCTTATTGTCACAGAGAGTATAAAGGAAAGATAAAACTTATTGGGTTAATGTAAAAATAGATCATAACAAAGGCATGAATCATAAATATGTAAAATGGTCAAATGGGAATATTTTCTATTCTCTTTGTCATTTTCAAGGGAAATTTTAACATTTGCTTGCAGAGATAATACACTCTTATTTTGTTCCTAGGATCATGCATTAAAATTACTACTCTGTTCTATTTTAATGCCATGTGAATTCATTACTTAAAATTAAGTCATTAAAAGCAAATGTTATATGGATTTATATTTCTAAATTTATTTTCAGAATTTTCTCTTTATCCATACGTGTTATAATTTTAATTTCTAATTAAAAAATGCTTTTAAAATTTTTCCATTTTCACCCTCTTCTAACAAGCTCTGTGCCAACCCATTTACTTCATTAGGCTACGAATTTCTCCCTCAGTTAGTGGTTAGTGGGTGCTGCAGCTCTTCCATACCCCATTACTTTTCAATTGTCTTCTCCAAAGTACCACAGCATAGAGCAAAATTAGATGATATAGAAGAGTAAACAATGTTTCCCATCACCCATTTTTTAATCTCCTATTTTTTTTTTACTTTCTCTTTCACTCTTTGTTTCCTGTTATGCTTCCAGTACAACCCACTGGATCTGTAATGTTTTGTGAATATCTGCCTAACCTTTCTTCTTATCTGCTTAGCATCCCATCATCTGAGATCTGTGCTCTTTTCAACGTGACAGCCAACTAATCTAAAAATGTAGTTGCTAGCTGTGTGTAAAAGATGTATTCATTATTCGTATGCTCATAAAAGGTTAGCGTCATGCTTTTACAGGTAATTTTTGCATAAGTAATGTTGAAGCAAGAACAGTATAAAACAAAATAAAAAAACTCAATGATCTTCACCAAAAACTGACAATTTCTTTACTATATTTATTTTTAATTGACCATATAAACATATAATTCTACATAATTGAAATAATGTGAGATACAATAATTTGTTAATTCATTAAGCATTTTTTGAGTATTTACACTGAGTTCGAAATTTGTTGGTTGGTGCTTTTCAAACCTAAGTTCAGACTGCATGGATCTTGTCACATATTAAGAGGTATAACGAATAAATAGAATAATGCCACACAGAGTGATAGCAACCGTGTTAAAAGCACTTATAGTGTATCATGGAAACACTTCAGTGAGCAGCCAGTCAAATTCCTAGGAAGGAGTTCAATCAGAAGTGATACCCCAAATGAGACATAGAGAATATAAATACTATGAAGCAAGATAGATTATGGAGTACTCAATAAACAAAATTTGAGGCAGAGAGAACAACTAGACAGAAAGCAAGGGAACCACAAGAGTGAGTGCAAAGTGCATGATTTACCTGTGCTTGAATTTATAAAGAAAGTGTTGGGAGTAACAAGTGGAATCTTGGATAAGAAGATCAATGCCAGGTCATGGAAGATGCTGTTGACCACACTAGAGATTTTGTTCTTACACCTAATGATGTTTGGGGCTCTTAATAAACATCAGGCTGAGAAATAATTTTTATGTTAGGAAAATCTGTTTTTCTGCTTCATTTTGTTTTGAAATTTTTGTTTTGTTTTGCTTTGTTTTTAAAGAATGGATGATGTGGTTTGCTTCTCTGTCCCCACTCAAATCTCATCTCAAATTGTAATCTCCATAACCCCACGTGTCAAGAGAGGGACCTGGTGGGAGGTGATTGGACCATGGGGGCAGTTTCTCCCATGCTATTCTTGTGATAGTGAGTGAGTTCTCATGAAATCTGATAGTATTATAAGTGTTTGACAGTTTCTCCTTTACACACTTTCTCGCTTGCCTGCCCCAATCTAAGACGTGGCTGCCTGCCACTGTGATTTTAAGTTTCCTGAGGCCTCCCAGCCATGTGGAACTATAAGTCAATTCGACTTCCTTTCTTTATAGATTGCCCATTCTTGGGCAGTTCTTTATAACATTGTGAGAAAAGACTAATATGATGGAAGATAGATTTTAGGCAACAAGTCTGGGGGCATGAAGGGCAGTTCTATGGTGGCTGCTACACTAAATCAGGTTTGGTAAAATGAGGGGTGACTAAGGTCATAAATAAGGTTAAATTACTAGAACTTCGATTTTTTATTTTTTCCTTTGGTGAGGTAAAAGAGGAGACATTGATGACTCCTACATTTTTGGATTTTCCAACTGAAATGTTACAACTGTCAGGGTTTCAAATGAAACCTACAGCAGTCAGGGGTACAAGAAGAGTATAGCCAATATGACCTCCCTGAATAAAACACTTTTTTCACAATTGATGGGGCACCCCAAGTAAGATCTATGCCATTCAGGACCCATGATCCATGGAAAATGAAAGAGAATTGGACATTCATATGGAGGTGTAGACAGTTGATTTGTCTGAGAAGAGCAGAATCGGGGAACATTTGCTGAGATTTCTGGTAGACTTCTGGTTCACATTAAGGAAAATTGTAATGAAATTATAGCTAAAGCCATATAAAAGAGAATGGCAGTTAATAAAAGAGTGGTCAGTTAAAATTTGGGAGCTTGCAACGGTTTGAGGAGCTGCACTATAGTTTTTTTCTTTGTGAGAAAGACTTTAAGGGAAGATTTTGAAAATGTATTTTAATAGCATAAATATGATATCTATGTATCTCTCTATTTCTATAGCTGTATGTATCATTCCTTTCTACATGCTTGTTGGACCTTGGAGTTGTTGAGTCACTTGGGTTTACACATGATGGTTGCAAATTTCATCTTTACATTCTTAGTGTAGGTGTATTCTCTGTAACTGTTGTCTAAAATGGATCTGAAATTTCTGCCCACCCAGGCAGCCATAGGGCTGACTGCTACATTTGTGACAAAACCCTGTTAGTTAGAGGAAGGTTAGCAACAACCAGGGTACCATTTAAGGAGCTGGCTTTGAATCTACTTTCCAGTACTCAGTCCGTTGTTACTCTTTTTAATTCTCCGTCATGAACAGGCATCAAAGTGAAGGACCATTTATTATGTGGATAACCGCATGATTTATTCAATCTTCACAATACAGATTCACAGGGACTTTTCTCAGACTCTCTTAATTGGCCTGCAAGGTCTCATTCTTCCTTTCCTAGAAAGCTGTATTTCTGCCAGTGTCCCCATCTCATAGACAAAACTGTCAAGAACTGTGAATAATTTGAGATTTTACCCTATTTTCAAGCTGAAATATTTGCCTCACAATTTCATGAATGCTGTCAGAAGACATGACCCTCTTGGATGAAAGCAAGTAAATTAGTTGATCACTCTGATAGCAGTAGTCAGAAGAGCAGGTTCTTCTTGCCTTCTGTTCCCTAAGCTCAAATTTCTACAGTGTGGTGCAAAGAGAGAATTACACACAATGGGTTGAATTACAAAGGAGAAATTTTTTCTTAGGAAATGCAAATCTTTTACAGGATGGGAATCAGGGAATCATGCCTGTTACTTGTTCTGGAGGGAAACACTATCTCTATCTTCCAAGATTGTTTGCTATGCAAACAGCAAAGTAGTCTGAAACAAAAGCAATCAGTGTCTCTGCTCACAAGATGTGTGAAAAGGGAGGGTATACCTGGAGAATTATCTCCCAGAATGTAAATGCAGAGAAAAAGAAAACCTGCACTCTCAGTGTGTAGATAAACATAAAAGGAGCTTTCCAATATTTTTTCTTAAAAATGAATAATATTATCTGGCTCTTGTCTCACACATGGATGAGGCATTTTGAGGAGGCCTCAAAATGACCACTCTTTAATTAACTGCCATTCTCTTTTATATGGCTTCAGCCATAATTTAATCACCATTTTCCTTAATGTGAACCAGAAGTCTACCAGAAGTCTCAGCAAATGTCCCCATGCCTCATACATGGATTAAGACCTACTTGCTACAGGCTTTGTAATAAAACTAGAATAGAGTGTCATCCAGAGAGAGAAGTGAAAGGCCTGCTTTTAGAGAGTATAGCTTATGCTCTAGAACTGTTAGATAATTTGGCAAAATTGTTTTGGAGAAAACACCTGCTATTGGCAATGATAAAATGACTAAGACTAGACTTAGCCAACCAGTACAGTTTGGATGTTGAAATGCAGGCAGTGCCTGAATGAACTTTCCAAATGGCAGTGCAGAGAAGGGATTCTGAGTAGATCATGGTCTTATTGAACTGAGGTGACAGAGATCGAGCTCAAAGTTATACAGTGCTTATGACATAAACTGGATTATATCCTGTATATGTAACTTCTTTTATTTGCCATTTCTACATATTCCTAGGGTTTCATTTATTCTACTATATGTTTTGTTTACATTTACCCTTAGTTGTCTTTTAAGCCACAATAAAATAATACCATACCAAAGTAATAAAATTTTGATTTCTAGAGGGAAGATCTTCAAGTAGAAGCCAAGATAGAGATGTTTGGTCCAATGAGATTGCTGCAAGTTACAGCATTCAATATGAGCCTGAGCTTTTGTTTTTTCTTAATGCAGTGAAGCTTTAGTTTTTATATCATGGGTTTCATGTCTCTGTCTTTGACATAAATGGTAGATTTTGAAATTTGGTATGTTTTCTTAAAATTATATATTAATTACATTTTCCATGACCAGGAACTAGCATAAGGCCATGTTTTAATGATATTTTAACATTATTTCTCAGTATTATTGGAAATTTATCATGGAGCAGCAGTTTTTTAAAAAACTTATAAGGTGATTTTGAAGTTTTCTCAATTCTAGAGTAAGAGGATGTGTGACGCAAGTCATAAGGCTATTCTTTGACACATTTCATATTTATGTTTTTGGAAAATTGACTTTTTGACCATTTTATTAACTGATCTTTTGGTATGACCACCAGTGAAAGTCAACAGTTGCCCTCACTGTAAACCGTTTTCTTGTGGCATTTCTTCAGCTTTTGATGATTTTTTTTCTGACAATTTTAGTATTTGTACTTATATGTTTTTAAAGTTTCCTTTGTATATGTGCGTATATGTACACACATATGCATATATGCATATATTTACATGTTCCATAATCAAGTGCATACATATAGAATGTCACTTTGTATGAAGACAATTCAAAAATATAATTATTCTAACATTGTCATCTTTTTTCTCCTTTATAAGTATATAGATTGTGTTACACTTTATGCTTCTGAACATGTAGATTTTTATCATTGTAAGCTGATTCAAATGGCCATTAATTTTGACCAAATGGCAAATATTAATAATTTTAATATTCCATTGTCTACTTAATTATTACCACTTGCCCAGTAATAGCCCCTTTAAGATGGCTTTAATACCTATGAAAACCTCAAAACTATCCTAAAATTTGAACTTTTACAAGAGGTTCCAGACTCAGGCCTTTATTTTTCTTGTCCCATGGCACATAATCAAATGTGCTTCAAGGAGCCCTAGTTACTTTTAGTAGACATTAGTAATGGAAACAAAATAGTATCTCAATTGTTTTGTATGGGCTTTCATGAGAGTTTTTCATGGAAAAAAGTGCAGTTATAATATTAAGATATGGTTAGGAATAATAGAGTTTGAAAAATATGTATTTTGTAAGTCATGATTTCCAGTTAATGTTTTCGTTATTACACTAGTTATAGCTTTCCTTCAATGTGAGGGGTTATGGGTACCAAAGATGTTCTCATTTATTGATAGTACCTTCTCTGCACCTTTTAAACTTCAAGATTTTAGACTCTTAGCATAGTGAACATCCATGTCAGTTCGATTTATAGATGTTACGATATTAATTGGGAACAACAACGGTATAGATTTTATAAGGACTGAGTCTTCTTTTTACTGCCTGTGAATTCAGTTTCAATGGAAGTTTCCTTGAGGGACAACCAATCCCGGTTCATCACAGAATACATCAGTCTTTTCAGGGTTAATTATGACAGTTCTTCAGGCACACATTAAAAAGCACATGAGTTGACACTTTGATTTCACAGCTGCAGTTTTCAAAGCTAGAATTCTTGAAATTATTGTTCTTCCCTGTTAACTTTCTCCTCCACATCCAATTTTCTGTCAGGTTCTCTCACTTATATTTCCTGGATATTGTTAGAATCCTTCCCCTCTGCAAGGTCATTACTGTCACTGCCCATGATCAGGCTATTTCTCCTCTCATTTATAGTATTATCCTCTTAACTTTTCTTTATTTCTCAAGCTTTGACCCTCCCCTGCCATTCCTTCCCATGCTGCTGTCAGTGACTTTTATACAATGAGTATATAATGGCATTTTATCTCTTAAAATTCTTCCATGGTTTTCTGCTACATTTAAAATAAAACTGAAATACCCAACCATGGCATAGGAGACACTTCATTCCAGCTGATAATCTCTTCAGCTTCTCATGACATCAGCATCACTTGCTAAACGGAAGAAACTTTTCCAAAATTGTCATTTATTTTTCTCTGAATTACAAACCACTTTTTAAAAATGTTCCTGCTAAACTCATTTTTTTCTTTCCTCGGGATCAATTTATTCTTTAATGTATAGATACCTATCTCCCTATCCACTGCTTCCTTGTCTGCTCATCTCTCACTCCAGCTCTGAAAATATGTAATGTAAAATTGCAAAAAGAATTGAAATGCAATTAAGGCAAAGGACACTGATTTAGGAATATTATTTTATATTACCTCTGTGGGGCCAGTTGCACCATGTGAGCCTTTAAAAGGGAAAGAGGAAGCCAGAAAAGTGAGTCAGAGAGATTTGGTGTGAGAAGGGCTGCACCCACTGTTGCTGGTTTTGGGGGAAAGGAAGTAGGCTAGGAGCCAAAGAATGTGGCAGCCTATAAAAGTTCGGAATGGTCCACAGTTTACAACCAGAGAAACATAAAGACCTTAGTTCAACAGTTGCAAGGAATTGAATTCTGGCAATAATACAATTGAGGAAAGACATGAATTTTCTTCTAGGAGCTTCCAGAAAGAAACAGAGCCATGCAGATGCCTTTATGACCCATACAGTACTTCTAACATATAGAACTCTAAGAATATCTCTCTTATATACTCTCCTTTACGTTTATTAAAACACTCACTACACAATATCGTGGTTGCCAGTTGGCTTGCCAGTGTCTCAAAAGAGTTTTCATTCTTAGCAACCTGCAGAGTGCCGGGAACATAGTAATTATTCAATACATCATAGATAAATTAGTATATAAATGTAGCACAATTCATACATTTAATTTATCTTCTGTGCTTTATTACAAATAAAAAATACCCTTAGATATCATATTTAATTTTTAAATAAAATACCTGTTCCTTTCTCTTTTATTTTCATCCTCTTCATTCTTTTGCTTTTTTTTCTTTACATTTACTTTATCTTTTCTGCCTCTTTACATGAAAAAGAAAAGCTTCAATATTTTCCAAATACCAATAGATTTGGCTATTGAACACTTTAAATCTTTTTACACTTCTGTTCCCCTCCAAGGAAAACAGAGTCAATGCAAGAATAATTAATTTGACAATTTAGTACAACTTACTGAAAAATAACTTACATTTGGCACAAAAATTATTTGGCTAAGCAAAGTGCTATAACATTTCTTTTTGACATTCAATAATGGTAAATAAATGGAAGAAGTATAAATAGATTGCATTCAAAGTGACAACTATGCACAGTGTTTAATTTCAACTACTTCAAAACTTTAAAACTCCATTATGAACTACAAGAGTTTACAAATAAACTCAATTAATTAAGCTTTGGCTAATAACTTAGCATCACTATGTTGATTGCTATTTTCTATATATGAAATTATATTACTTATTTTCAGGAAGCATAAGATTTGCATTGTGTATTCAGTTAATATTAGATTAATTGTAGTACAGCCTTAGAAGTTGGCCTGACTTTGTCTTTACTCATCATATGACTGCTTTCAAATACAAAATAGATCTGGGTAAAGAAAGAGAGAGTGGAAAAAGATGGTTAATTAATAATATTTGAATTTATCTTGCCATCATGGATAAGTGTTATTAGAAATATATTAACCCTTTTATTCCAAAATGTACATTTTTTCTCTCATGTCACCTTTTTCAGGAAAGGAAATTTGGGGTAGAAGAGAGATAATAATTTTATATTCAGATCGACAAGCCATTCTAACAAAATAGATTACAGTATTTATTTACTTACTTTGCTTTTTCAATGATATGGTCTTCTTTGCAAACAGTTAGACAATGGTGGAACATTTGATAAACATATTTAGGAGAATAAACTTTAGATGAAAGTGGTCCACAAACCAACTCTGTAGAAGATGATAGAAAGAGTTTCTCTGGGCTGCATCCTCTGCTAAAGGAAGATGATCCGTATGAGGGCGCTTTCAGCTCTGCTTCTTAGATTTCCAATGGGATTATTGGAAGGTGCTTTTAAAGGCAAGCAACTCAGGATGGTCAATGTGAAGCTTCAGCATCCAGAATATTGAACCCTCTCTCTTCACTTCATATACAGTGGCTGCAATTACGTTCTTCTACATCAAGTACTACGATTCTATGTAACTTTTATTTAAAACTTCTAAATGCTTTTACATTTAAACAGATAAATTATAGTATGTCAAATATTTTGTCTAGATCTAAAATGCTGCATTTCTAAGTAAAGGAATATGTTGTGAAAAGGAAATGGTTATGAATAAGATAAACTCTTTATTTATAACCTACTAATCTTAAAATTATCTTACCAGAAATTGTTGTTTCTTATTATACAGCCAGTGGCAGTTGTTGAAGAAAGATTATATTGGAAAACAGAATGTACAAGAGAAACAAAAGAAATTCTACCCTAAACCATGACTGGTTTGAGACTAGCAAAATTATATAAAATGAATCAATAACTGCCAGACAATGTGAGACTCAAAAAATGCTCTATAGGTTTATGAGCTTGTTAAATAGAGTCTTAAAATACACTATAACATTTATTTTAAAATATGAGGAACAAGTCTCAACAAACCTCAAGAATAAACCTTCAGAAGATGTTACCATGTCATAGGGAGATTCAGCTAAATATCAATAATTAACTTAGAAAATTCTCAAGCTGTTTGAAATTTAGTGTTCTTAATGATGATAAAAATACAACATCTTATAAATTATGCTATGCAGCTAAAGCTTATATAAAGGAAAATGTGTAATTGTAGTTCTTATAATTGAAAGATTGAACAGTTAACACAGTCTAATTATCCAGCTTAAGGTGTTAAAAATAGTCGTAAAAATCAAGAGCATAAATAAGACAGATAAGATAGTGAAATATTGAAATCAAATTTAAAATTGTACAAAATCCTTCTAAACTCTTGTTTGTTATTTGAAAATGTATAATTGTAAAAAATTTCCAACAAAATTAAACAGAAAGATATATCAATATCAGAGGTGAAAAAAGAGGCATCACTACATGTGCTACAGTCATCAACAATAGATCTTACTGAATGCTTTCCCTGAGACCACCAATTACCACTTCTGTTTATAACTGGCCCACAGCTCTTAGGAATAAAGTAAAAAGGAAAAATTAAAGGAAGTTGGAAAGAAATAAGTCTGTCTTGATCCATATACAACATTATGGTCTGTATGAATAATCCAAGAAAAACTCTGAATTGTAGAAATTTGTACAAACTTTTAGCAAGGTTATCAGACACACTCATGTCAAATATCAATTTTTATATAAAAGCATCCAACAAATAGAATATATCATTTAAATGAATAGTACTATAAACAAGCATCTAGAATAAACCTAGAAAGAGTTATGCAAGAATAAAACAATACTAAATTTAACTGAGCAAAATCATAACAGGTCTAAATAGATAGAAATATAAACTGCATTTGATGTTTGTGGTTTGGAAGATTCAACAGTGTAAAAACGTCAATTTTTTGCAAATTAGTTTACACAGTCAAAGAAATCCCAAAGAAAATATTAGAAAAGGGGGGGAGCGAGAGAGTGTGTATGTGTGTGTGTACTGACAAACTAATTCTAATTTTATATGGACAAGTAAGTAAGAGGCCAACAGGAAGTAAAGCATCTGAGGAATGAAATTTGAGAAGCACCCTATTTGATACCAAGACTTTTAGGCCCACAAGAATTAAGACAGTATGGTACTGGCTCAAAGATCGACAAGCCAGTTAATGTGATCATGAACTGAGGGCATACAAAGATTTTCTAAAATGAATGCAAGAAAACAAAAGCAAAAACAACTAACCATAAAATTTGAAAGTTGGAAAACAGTATAATTAAGATCTTCTATTAATCAAAAACTTTAAAAATTGAAAAGGCAAACCACAGACATAAAGAATATAGTTGAAATACACTGATCAATGGATTCACACATCAAATGTATTAAAAATTTCAGTATATAAAAGTGAAAAATGGAATAACAAAATGAACTAGAAACAAATAGGCATTTCAAATAAACAAGATAAACAAATGACTAATAAACATATGAAGAGAGGCTCAATATCATTGTTTATCAGGAAAATGCAAACTAAGCCACAATGAAATTATTATCATCAAATTATTTTTACTATAATAACCAACACATCTGTAATGCCATCTTTGTGCCAAGCATAGCTGTAAAAGTGTTATATATGTTTACTTTATAATCTTTACAACTATATTATTTTTGTTTTCATTTGAAGAAACACAAAGGGGCCAAATAATTTACAAGATGTTTTAGAACTGCTGAATGGGAGAGTCAGTATTGGCATATTATTTATTTAAGCTGGAATTATCATATGAGAAATAAAAGCTTTCATTCTTTTCTGTGAATTCCTTTACATATAGTAACATATTCTTCAGAATTAAAGAGCAGAGGAAAAAATTACACCATATACTTTTTACAGATTTATGAATGTATAATTGATATATCTTAAACCACACCTATTTAATGTATAAAATTTGATGAGTTTGGATATAAGTGTATACACATGATACCATCACCTCAGTTAAGGTAGTAAACATATCCATCACTTCCAAAGGTTTTCCCATGTCCTTTTGTTGTTTGTTTGTTTGTAAGAACATTTAACATGAGCTCTATCCTCTTAACAAATTTTTAAGTTCACAAACAGTACTTTGAATTATAGGCATTATGCTGTATACCACATATCTAGCACTTACTTATTTTGTATAACTGTAACTTTATACCCACTGAACAACAATAACCATTGCATCCTCCTCCTACCTCCTGGTAGTCACTATTCTATTTTTCCTTTCTATACCTTGGCCATTTTAGATATCTCATGTAAGAGAAGTCATTCAGCATTTGTCGTTCCGACACTGATATTTCACTTAACATAATGTCATCCAGACGCAGGTATGTTGTTGCAAATGTTGCATGTATATTTCACATTTTCGTTTTTCTTGACCCATTCATCTGTCAGTGGACATTTGGGTTATTTTCATATCTTGGCTATTGTTAGTAATGCTACAATAAACATGGGAGTGTAGATATCTCTTTGAGACCCTGACTTCAAGTCTTTTTAATATATGCCCAGGAGTAGGATTGCTGAATCACATCGTGGTTACATTTTTCATGTTTTGAAGAACCTCCATGTTTTCCATATTAGATGTGCCATTTTACAATTATTTCTACCAAAAGTGTAAAGGGTTCCAACCATCCTTTCCCACACGTTTTGTTTTTGTTTTTGACAATAGGCATCCTAAGAGGTGTAAAGTAATATCTCGTTGTGATGTTGCTTTTAATTTTTCTGATGTTCACCAAATCTTAACTGCTATTGCCCGATTCCAAAAGAGCAGCTTGACGTAACACAGATTCCATATTTTTTGTCATGAAATTGGTAAAAGCAAACACTGAAGAATAGATACACATTCTTCAAGGACTGCAGCCCTGCCTTTTTTGGCTGACAGATGTGTCCTCAGGGTCTAATGCATTAACTAGTGCATAAATAAATGTGCATTTATTAGGTGAATCTGCTTCTGTTGGATTTGTGTTCTTATTATACACATACAATTATTCAGACTTATTCTAACTAACTAACTAGACAGTGAACACTTTGACAGTATAAATATTTCCTTAATCAACAGAACATGTTAACTTCTTTCTCTGCATTTTTGCTCACAGTGTATAAATATTTAAAATGAATATCCCCGTCACACTCCCTTCTGCGTGGTTAACTCTTAGTCCCTTGCCATAGAACAAATTCTTACTCCTCTGCAAACAATTTCAAAATTAATATTTTTCTTACAGTTCTCATAGTAGTTTTTCAATTCTACTCTATCATTACTTCTTTTGTATTGAAAATTGTATATTTATATTTTCCTGGTGATTATGTGATTTATTGATATATAAATTATTGTTATTCAAATACTATGACTTCTGAAAATTAATGTTGTTTGAAAGTTTCTTTGGTTCTATCCTTTATTTTATTTTTCAAAGGGTCTTAATTTAAACTTACCCTCTAATATATCTTTTGTTTTTAAGGACTCACCCCTGATTCATATTTACAGTCCTAAGTAGATATTACGTAAAATATTACTACTTTCCAAAAAAAAATCATTTTAAATTTATCTCACGAAGAGTTTTGTTTTATCATTTTATTAATCATTTTTATGATTCAATAGAAATTATCAACCGGGCACGGTGGCTCACGCCTATAATTCCAGTGTTTTGGGAGGCCAAGGCAGCAGATCAAGAGGTCGGGGGTTCGAGACCAGCCTAGCCAATATGGTGAAACCCCGTCTCTAATAAAAATACAAAAAAAAAAAAAAATTAGCTGGGCATGGTGACATGAGCCTGTAATCCCAGCTACTCAAGAGGCTGAGGCAGAAGAATCGCTTGAAACCGGGAGGCAGAGGTTGCAGTGAGCCAAGGTAGCGCTAGCGCACTCCAGCCTGGGTGACACAGTGAGACTCCATCTCAAAATAAATAAATAAATAAATAAATAAATAAATAAATAAATAAATAAATAAATAAAATTAATTTCTATGAAGTAGTATTTATAATAAATGTCTTATATTCAAACAAACAGCAAGATATCCTATGCTACTTCTAAAATAAATGGACACCCTAATATATATTATAAGCTACTTGGATATTAAATTTTTCATCATTATAAAATTAGCTTTTTACCAATTTTTTCAGGCTTGTATTTTTAAAATATATTTTAAATCTTTTAATTCAAAAAGAAAAAGCAAATATATGATAAAATTAGTCAATTTGCCCTCAAGTCACATTTTGTATTTCTAAATGCCAAAGTATCTTGGTACTGACAATCTACTTGCCACTGCTTTGAAAAGAAAATTCAGCTTATGGAAGATCATGCTCTTATTTGCAAGTCATTTTCTAACATTGCAAAGTATTTTCACATTAACATTTGATAACCTGTTTAGTTTTATTTATGGTAATAATCGTACATATTTATAGGTTATTTGTAATTTTTGATAGATGCAATGTATAATCATCAAATCAGAGCAATTGCAATATCCATCACTTCAAACGGTGATCATTTATTTGTGTTGAGAATATTTCAAATATTCTTTTCTAGCTATTTTGAAATGTACAGCAAATTATTGAAAAGTTCAGTCACCCTAGTGTGCAATAAAACAGTAGAATTTATTCCTTGTAACTATGTGTTTGTACCCCTTAATGAACCTCTCTTCACCTTCTATCCCCTCTCTTCTTGGCCTCTCGTATCCAGCATTCTAATCTCTACCTCTATGAGATAAACTTTTAAGTCTCTCACATATATGTGAGAACATAAACATGATAAAGTTTTGAAAATGGCTTTGTAGTTTCATATTAAAACATGTAATCCTAATGTGGTCATTCAAGTGTTTACTTTCAATAAAGTAATGAAGCAGCAGAAATGGTTAATAGTTTACGTTGTGTCAACTATTGGTCAAAACCTAATACGATAAATTTTAAGAGGTAAGAAGTACATTGCTTAAATATTGCAGTGTCAGTAACTAAAGTGAAAATAAAATTAGATAAAATATAGTTTTCATTTTCTTTGAAACTGAAGTTTAAAGAAATTTTAAATAGAAAATGAAAAAGAGTATATGGTTTTTGAAACTTGAAACAAAGCTGGATGGAATGGATAAGATCTAGTATTTGATAGCACAGCAGGGTGACTACCGTCAACAATAATTTATTGTATATTCTAAAATAACTAAAAGTATAATTGGATTGTTTGTAACACAAAGAAAGAATAAGTGCTTGAAGTTATGAATCCCCTATTTACCCTGATGTGATTATTATACAATTTATGCCTGTATTAAAATATCTCATGTACCCCATAAATATATATACCTACTATGTACCCACAGCAATTAAAAATTAAAAAGTCAAATTTAAAAAGAAGACTTCCGACATTTTCAAAGGCTGCTGCTGCTAATACTGGTTCTTTATAAAAACTCACTTAGGAAGGGCATACATTCTCAAACCTGTAGTCCCAGCTAATCAAGAGGCTGAGGCAGGAGGATCGCTTGAGTCTAGGAGTTCAGAGTTAAAATGAGCTATAATTGTACCATTGCACAAAAAAATTTAACTTCAAATGGTGTGGGCATTTCATTTCAATCACTGAGATGGATAAAATACAGTCATCAGTACTGATTATTTTCTGTCTTTCTGTTTATTAAAATATTTAAACATCTGTGGTACTTTTTCCTTAAAATCCAAGAAAATGTGTTCATTTCCCAAAACAATTCTGCCTTTTTGCTTTATTTAACCTTGCATACTGCCATTGATGACATCCTCAGTTTTTCTCTATGTTCTTAGTGCCTCACATTTGGAGCTTATTTCCTTCGTACTCTGCACCAGTAGCCAGGTTTTAACCAATCATTACCACTTCTCAAATCTTGAAGTCCTGGCTTAATAAGACCAAGGGTCTCATCTACTACTTAAAACTAAAGCGATTAAAATTCCTAATCAAAATGTCATTGATAAATTAGCAATCATAGTCCAGGCTGGTTCTTGAGCATTTTTTTCATGTTGATGAGTTTGAGCCTAACCATTGACTTATTGAGTTTTTTACATGAATGTGAAGGGCTTCACAATTGGTTAATTACCCTAGCTATTGTCAACTCTTTCCTGGGTCCCCGTGTGTCAGAGAAGAATAGAATATAAATAGACACTGAGGTCAAAAACTTTATCACTTATAGAGCAATGTGGGGCTTTCCAGCTCCTACAGCACTGAAGTGAAATGTGATTTGTTTCTGTGAGTGCCAATGACCAATCAGAAAGCAAGGCTGAAGATTAAATGAGTAGATAAGGGTAAAATAATCAGAGATAAAAATAATATTCTTAATATGGTGCACTAACACTGCATCCAGAGAATCATATCTTCAGCTGAGTAAATGTTTCTGATATTTAAAAAATGGTCAATTGCATTCTTATCCATATAGTCAAACCAATATATTAGCACTGGCCAACTTTCTGATACCAGTAGACAAGTTTATATAAGCATATGTTTTTGTCTTTTTCCACACTCAATAGCTGAAAAATTAGATTTCATATGCTGAGCATAATCAAACTATATTTGATACAAGTATAGCCTTTGGTTAATAAAAAGATAAGGCCTAGAAAAACACTCTTTCTAAAAATCTGTAATAATGAATTATTTGGCCGGGTACGGTGGCTCACACCTGTAATCCCAGGTGTGGGAGGCTAAGGCAGGGGGATCACGAGGTCAGGAGATCGAGATTATCCTGGCTAACATGGTGAAACCCCGTCTCTACTAAAAATACAAAAAATTAGCCGGGCGTGGTGGCGGGCGCCTGTAGTCCCAGCTACTCGGGAGGCTGAGGCAGGAGAATGGTGTGAACCCGGGAGGTGGAGTTTGCAGTGAGCCAAGATCGCGCCACTGTACTCCAGCCTGGGTTATGGAGAGAGACTCCATCTCAAAAAAATAAAATAAAAATAATAATTAATTATTTATCCTTGAATGTATTCTGCTCTTTAATCACCAAAAAAGAATCTTATTCAACATTAAAATGAGTTTTGATCTGGGGACAACATTAATTGTTCATAAAAATCAGGTTTATATGCTGGTTTTGCAAGGTCTGAGCACAAATTGATAAAGTAATAACACCTATTACCTAAACTTGTTACTTCATCTTATCCAATTCATTCGATACACAGATACTAAAGTAAAAATTGATATAATTTAGAGAGGACTAATTAAATGAAGTGAAACTGGTGAAAATTATTAAAAATATGTATATACTACAGAGAACAATATAAATAAATTTCTGAGGAAAAGATATAGAACCAAGTAAAATGTAATATCTAAATGTCAAAATACATAAATCAAGAAGCCTAGAAAATACTCAAGTATTTCTCAAATAATGCATTACTTGTTTCTCTCTAAGAATTGACAAAGGAGATAATGCATAACACCACTAACAACATGACAAGCAAAAGAAAAGGAGCTAAAATTAGAGAAGACAATTAAGTGATGATTAAATTAGGAAATGAAGCAGTGATGAGGGCAAGGACAAATGGAGAGAAATGAGAGAAGAAAGTCAAAAAACAACTGGTGAAAGCATAAGGAACAATATTTAAAATGTGAATTAAGTAATAAAACTTGCAATCATGACTTTTCAGATTTAAAATCCAAAATCATTAATATGATGCAAATATCCTAAATGGTCTTGATCTTTTATTTTCTATCTTACATTCTTTGTTCTCACCTCCAAATTTTCCATCCTCACCTCCCATCCTCCATACTCTAACCCCTACTTTCCACACATATTGTCACTTCAAATATATTCACATAGTTGATGTCTCAGAGATCCAATCATTCACAAGGATGTAAACATTAAAATACAATAGAATTTTATCAACGCTTATCCCACATGTTATTGACACAGAAGAACACAGGAAATTTCACCTGTAATACAGTTACTCTGGACTTGCCATGATACTAACTGAGATGACTGGTTGTGAATATTGATATTCCACATAATGAATCTTCTCCCCGAACACAAGTTATTAAATAGAACCTCCAAAGACAGTCAAGTTATCCTTTCATACGTAACTTGGCAAAATGGAATACACGGTGATATAATGAGGTACTTTAAATTAAATGTAAAGGGCATTAACAAATCTGATATTATTGTCAGAGGCCTTATGGCCTTCAGAGATAAAACATTAATTTCCCAAAATATTCCTCTGTTCTGACTTACTTCAAATATCTGTTTGCACAAGCATCCAACCTACAACATCATCATGTCCAAATAGTTTCATTGCATCCCAGGTGTTCATATGTGGCCATGTATGGTTTTCAATGATTAAATACCCAGAAGTATCTGTAAATCACTAAGTTCTCAATTCACCATGATTCATTTGAAACATTTTCACCATAATTGCTTCATTAACCAAGCTTCCAGAGTTGTGATTTTTTTGTTCATTTGTTTCCTAGAAGTACTTTCTGACTCATTGCAAATACATTTGTGTGAAAATGATTCATCAAACTCGGAATTGAGGGCAATTCTTTTCAATAGGACGTTGGTTTCTTTCATCTGTTGTGAAATATTTGAAAAAGTATTTTCATCAGAATAAAATCTCTATCTGTAGACCTACAGTATTATGCATTAATGATTAAGAGTGGAAATTCTGGTATACATGACCTCAAACACTAGCTCTGATATGTAATACCTTTATGGCTTATGGATTATAACATAACTTTTGAGACCCCAAGTTTCTTTATCTAAAAGAAGAATATTATGAGCAATATATGCTTATAGTTAATATGAAATGAGATAATACATATAAGCAGTTAGCCCATTCTTCTCATTTACATAATTTATACCTGTATATTTTACAAATATGCTATTCCTTTTGTTGTATTTATTACTGCTGCTGTTACTATTATTCCTACTGGCATATTATTTAAAAATTCTTTTAACAAAATATTTGCTGCTAATTTATTTGTTCTATATCAGTAGCTATATATAATATACACATACACACTACATGCATATATAATATATGATCCATTATGTATTCATTTATATACATATATTTGGTTATACGCTGTCAGCCTAATGTCATTAAAAGGAAATAGAAATATGAGAAAAAAGATCAACATAAATCGTCTTGGGAGATGTATTAATATATTAGCTCAAGAAAGATTGTTTATTTTGGCAACATACAGTCATTAATTCAAGTGAGAGAAACTTATGAACCCAAAGATAAAAAAATCCATAAGGAATGGTTGTTAATCTTAAGAAGCTTACATTGGATTTCTTTGATTCACTAATTATTGTTGGTGCCTTAGAATATAAATGAGCAATGTTTTGAAATCATTGATGAGAAAGGCTGATTTTATTTTACTGAGACAATGTTTTTCTAGTGATATGAAGAGCACACAATTTAACTTGGGGAAAAGAAATAAATGTTACATTTTACTTTATAACCAAATTTCTGTAATAATATTAGGCATTGAATCCATTGTTAAGGAGTGAAGTGAAAATGTACTCAGATCTACATAGTGTTACTAAATTTTTTAAGTTTATAAATTTATAAAAATGTAACAGTCTTACTATATTATTTTCTTACTTTATCTTTGGCCCAAGGTAAATGATGTATAATGATGCATTATTATTTAGAATAAAAAAAAGAAAAATCCTAGAAATTGGCACATAGGGAATAATTTGTCTGTCCTGTGACATAAGTAATTCTGAGGTGTTGCTGCTCCTGGTTACAATCACTTTTTTTTTTTAATATCATGTCCCAGGCAATATTTTTTTTGTTGCAATTGTTTCTGACTTAAAAAAATCATACGACTTCAGTCTTATATATTTATGACAGGAAAATGTCTTCTTAACTTCTTAACTCTATCATTTATCTTAACATTTACCATAGAAGTAAAATATGTGTGCCAATAAGGGTCTGTGTGTGTGTGTTTGTACATGTTTTCACATATATATTATATACAGATTGATATAGATATGCTCACATATTTTCATAATCATAAAATAGATCTATCTACATATATATAAATTTGAAAATGTTATCAAAAATTTCTATGATAAAATATTAGTTCACCCCATGTTTTTATACACTATTCTAAATTTATTGTCCATCAAAGTCATTAAATATAAGTGCCTAATTATTATCTATAAAACCACATTGGTTAGTTAAAACATAATTTGTAACTGTACATTTGATCTCCCAAAATTACTCAAGGCATTGAGGAGCTAAACATGACCTTCAGATGGACAGATGGTTTATATGGTGATGACACTGGTCCTGTTGACCAAAAAAAAGGCATAAAGAGACTGTATGCACATTAATGCTTATTGTATTTTATTTATCAAGGGTTTGATATTTGTTGCTTAGAGAATGTAAAATTATATATAATATAAAACTTAAACATATAATTGTCAACAAGATAAAAATGCCTAACACCTAATGCCTGAAACTTAGATACTATACTTTATGCTTTCTTAAGAGTTAGACCACCAAGAGAGAAAAAATAAAAGAAAGTTTGATACAAGGAAATAACTTAAAAATTCTGTATTCTGAGCATAGATGAAGTGTCAACATACAGGCATAACAAAAGGAATATGTGGGAAAAGTAAAAGAGAAGATAAAACATCACTGCTACAGTGAATGTTAGATATAGGGGTAGACATAGAGGACATTTATATTTACAATAAGAAATTAGAGAGCCCAGAAGCTTCTGAGATCAAGATCTTGGAAAGTTCCACAATAACCAGAACTTTAGGAGACTTAAGAATGTTTGAAATCGTAAAGGTAACAGTAACTGTGCCAAGCCAAGGCTAACTCATGTCTGTATACAGAAGAGACAAGCGGTTATACACATCTGCATCTTCATCAAATGAAGCGTTGAAAGATTGAAGTTGTATACTGGTTGAAAATCACAGTAAAATAGAGTCGCTCCTCAGTATTCACAGGAGATTAGTTCCAGGACCTCCTGTGGATACCAAAATCCATGGATACTTAAGTCCCTTTTATACAATTATGTAGTATTTGATTATAACCCACTAACACCCTCTTACATACTTTAAATCATCTCTAAATTACTTATAATACCTAATAAAATGTAAATGATGTGTAAATAGTTGTTATACTGTATTATCTAGGTAAGAATAAAGTGGAAAAAGTACATATTCAGTGCAGAGGTAGCTATGCATTTTTTTCCAAATGTTTTTGATCCATGGTTGGTTGACTCCATGGTTGTAAAACCCATGGATACGCAGGATTGACTCTATTATGGATCGTTTCATATATAAGGCAGCACTGTTTTAGTGCAAAGCTAAACGAAACTATATCTACTTTAGAAGACATGATAATAGCTGAGAATATTGGAAAAAGAAGTTTTCGACCCACATCATGATACAGAAAATCACTCCTCTCCTACAAAAAAAACAAAAACAAAAACAAAAACCCTACAAGCCAACCATAGGAAGTATTTAATAAGAATGGAATTTAGCTGGATACATGGTAGGTATATAATTGTAAGTTACATTTTTTCTACTAGCAATAAAAATGAGAATGAAATTTAGAGAACTCTGTTACAATAGCCAAAACATTACCTTTCTATGAATGAATCTAGTAAATATATGAAAACTTTGCAATATCTTCACACTGAAAACTGTGCAAAGCATTTCTTAAATTACATCTAAATAAAATGGAGAGTTATTCCAAGTTAATGGATTGTTCTACTCTTACTAGTAAAATGCCTATTTTCCTCAAGTTTCCCTAAAGCTTCTTTGCAATCCCCATAAAAATTTCAGCCTGATTCTCCTTTTATGGAAATTGAGAGTATGATCCTAACATGTAGATTGAAAGTCCAATGTCCTAGAATCACTAAAGCAATTTTGAAGCAGAGCAAAGCAGAACAGATATTACCACATACCAAGACTTAGTATAAATACATAGTAATCCAAACAATGTGACATTGTTTCAAGGACAGACAAAATGGTCCAATGGTACAGAATACAGAGTCTAGTTAGAGACGTGCACATTAATCTATAATTGATTTTTTAAAGTCCCCACTACAGATTCTCTGGGGAAAGGATGGTTTTTACAGTCTATGGGGGAAAATGGTTATATTAATTCACTTCTCTTTCCAAACAAACACAAACTAATGTTAAATGGCAGATACACCTAAATATTATACATATATTTATCAAATTTCTAGAAGAAAATATACACATATATATATTATATATATATACATATAATATAATATATATATAATAATATATATATACACACATACATATGTACACATGCAGAAAAATAGGTTGAATTGAATGTGTGCTTCACAAAAAGATATCAAAAATTTGCATAAACTTGTGGAAATATTTTATTATTGATCACAGATATGCAAATTAATATTTCAATGAACTATCACTACCTATCAGAATACCTAAATAAATGGTTGAAAATACCAAGAGTTTCTGAGGATGTGGAATAACAGTAACTATATTGGTAGTGATTACAAAAAATGTAAAAGCATTTAAAAGAAAATGTTTTGATAGAACCTATTTGAAGAAAAATAATAGTATCCTTTCATATGCCTGGAATTAGCAACGCCAGTCCTATATTCTATATGCCCAACAGAAATACACCAAAACCAATATGAAAAAGTGAACATGGAAATGTATTCATTTCAGCCCCAAACTTGGCAAGATTCAAATGTCCAATAGCAGTAGAATGAGTTAATCACAATAGTGTTTACAACTGGCTATGATCCTGACTGGAGCATGTTATGAGGGAGTCGACTTGGGTAGTAGTTACACAATCTTTATGTGTATTACATGTACGACACATTTAATACATGTAGACTTGTCATATGAGATGACTTCAAAGAGGGAAATAAGAATATTTGGCAATTTTTGTCCATGCTAAATCAACAGTAAATATTATAAAATAATACATTTGCCAAGGAAAAAAATCTTCATTCTGTAGTTCACAAAGTAAGCCATATATAATTGTATTTTATAAACCACATATTAGTGTACCACTGTGAAGTACATGTATTCACAGTTTCTTTGTTTCACTATTGTAATATTATACCAAAAGCATACTATATTATAGACAAGTGTGCAATCTACTTAAAAAGTAAATTAGAATCATCTTCTGTTGTTATCCTATTTTTTAATATCTTAGAACATTGCCTTAGTCCATTCTCACATTGCTATAAAGAAATACTTGAAACTGAGTAATTTATAAAGAAAAGAGGTTTAATTGGCTCACAGTCCTGCAGGCTGTACAGAAAGCATTGCCGGGGTGATGCCCCAAGAAACACAATGATGGCAGTAGGTGAACAGGTCGCTGACACGTGGCCAGAGCAGGAGAAGAGGGGAAGGTGCTACACAGTTGAAACAAGCAGATCTCAGGAGAGCTCTATCACAAGACAGCAGTAGGGGGATGGTGCTCAACCATTAGTAATAACCCTCATAAGCAAACTGCCTCCCACCAGGCCCCTCTTCCACACTGGGAATTACAATTCGACATGAGATTTGGGTGGGAATACAAATTCAAAACATATTAAGTATGGTATTCTAAAAATGACTGTAGCAAAGCATTCAATTTCAGGTTGATAAGGACTCTATAATCGCATGAGTTTACTGTTACATAAAAATGAATGACCTTTCATAGCATTTTACTACAAATAGCTTTCATTTTTGAAAATTGTAAGATTTGAAAATAAAGAACCCACAACAGTGGAAGGAATTTGATTCTAAGTTTTGAAGATGGTTAGAAAACAAAAATTATGTATACAGTGCCAATTGTGTGTGACACAATGTTACTTTTGTCCTAGAAATGTAATATATTACTTAATCTAACAATAATTAGAGTATGTATTGTCTATTATTACAGAATATCTTTTTTACAGAATTCAGAACTAATGCCTACATTTAAAACAAATGCTTATATCTTCTACTGTGCATAGGGGCACAAAAAAGAGTGAATTTTTCCTGGAATAACAGCCACAAGTTCAAAACCCATTACAACATTAACAGTGTGCTTCTTAAAACTGCTCCTGCCAGAAATCCTTCCAAAAATGGCATATTTGGGTAGAATTAAACAAAAATCATTCTTGGCTCCCTTTATTAAAAGTGTGTTTTCTTCCTCTAAGTCTGTAGGATTTGGAGCAAGCCAAAATATCCTTGGATAAAACTTTAAAAATTCCTTTTAATAATGTCAGAATGTTTGTGAATTTTAATTGGAATATAGATAACATTTTACTGGCATTTTGGGTCAAGAATGAAGATTATTCTCAGCTGCTCTAATATCTGATAGAGTAGGAAACATTATTTTCTATAATAGTTTTCAGGTAAGAGACAAAGGAGCCCAAAGCAAAGCAGCCAAAGTTACCTTTGTTTCTGACAGTCATTCTGGGTTGTCTCCTCATCACTATCTCCTAGACATCTTCCTTGCTATGAAAACTCCACATGGGCTCACCATTCTCCAATTTGCTTTCAGCAGTGCTCTGCCTTCCTAGGAAACACGGAATGGCTCTTAACCTGTTTCTGACAAAAATGTGGTCTCATTTGCCTGATGAGTGATTGTTTTCGGCAAGGTCGTCTGACAAAATTATGCCAGTTCAATTTTACAGAGAAGTTCTCTCAATGTGAATGTATTCTATGATGGATTTTCTTGTTCCTGATGGAGATGAAAGACAGATTATTTTTTTTTCTGCTTCTTAATTTTGGCATCTACATGTGACACAAGTTGCCATACTGGAACTACTAGAAGATAACATTCCGAGGAGGTAGAATGAAAAACTACATTCCTATTCGGCCACTGAGTTAGCCATATCAGTATAACCTTACTGCCAGACATGTTTTTATTTTATCTGTTACTTTCACATGCAAACATTTTAACTTTCATTTTTCATTTCTTATATTTCAAAATGATTCCTACAAATTACGGAGTAGATTCTAAACATTTTAAAGTAGAATATAAATACCGTTGGAATGCCATTAACACTTTGCTAACTTGGAGGAGAGCCAAAGGAATCAATTCAGGAGAAAACTGTGTATGGGTTCTCTGAAAGGAATAAAACTATTGTACCTGTCTTCAATGAGAAATAAGTTGAATAATTTCAAAACAGTATAGTCATTGGGATCAATCTATGAGCACCCAGTAAGTTTAGAGCATACAGAAATATTCTTAAACTATTAAATATTTAAAAAATAGCTATATTTGAAGCAACTTGAGTTTGTTATTAGCAGACATGGAAGTGTGAAATGTTTAAATTTCATTCCTTATAAAGCTATGGTTGACTCTGTTTTATTTGAGGATACTACGTAAGACTAAAGTTAAGTTCAGCACTCAGACTGTACATGACTCTGACTACAAAAAGTTGAATTGAAGTGAGCTGTTCTCTAGTAATGCCATCATGTGGAAGGCAGTGTGAAGACTCATGACACAGAAAGTGAAGTTGTAAAAAGAGAAGCCAAATGGCATTGGAAGACATTTCACAGGATATTTAAAAGGGACATGTAACTTTATTATTCCATATCACATGTAAATGAAAGGAGTACTTCTACTGTGCACTTCCTTTCTTGTTGGTCCTAGTCCTCAGTACCTTGTATTGGTTCTCAGAACCTGAAAATCAATGATCAGTTGCTATTGACTTTTACATCTTTGTTGCCTGAACTCAGTTGATGGCCTAGAACCTACAGGTGTTTGTGTTTGCAGTGTTGGCCATGGCCTCTTCTGTTTGATAATGTCAATGAACTCACCACCGATATTTCAGTTTTGTTTGCTCTTTGACACTTCTTTAGTGTTTTGATTTTGAGAGTTACCTCATGCTGACTCTGACCATAAACCCAGGACATAATTCTGGTCCAGCTATCATCAGCCTTTTTCTGTATTGTATACAATATGTAGGCCAGTAATTCGTATGATATTGACTTGTTCATTTTTCAAATAAAATGCATACTTTTCTATAGCACTGTTTTCAAAGTAGACCGAGCACTGTAGGGATCTGCATGTTTTGAAAAGAATACTACATCTTTTAAGAGTTAAAGGAGAATAAGAGATTCAAAGGGAGTTATTTGCTAAAAGAAATACTTTCTAAGGCTTGATTGTATGGCTTTATCCTGTGTTACTGTCATAATTTCTTTTCCTTTCTACTGATAAATTTTATTGGTTTTAATCCCAATTTGTAGCATGCATGGGTTACTTTAAAAACTATTTGATTGATAGAAATTTTTCTTAAAAAGGTCTGGGCTCCATATTTAAAATATTTTTATCGAATATTTACATATACATTCAAATATATTCCATTTTTTTGCTACAAATCAAGTTTAAAGATATCTATAATGTATATTATTCATATTTTATATTAATTCATTCATCATAACACTGACATTATTTTCGAATTGCTAGAATTATTGAAGAAAAGTAAAATATAGCAGCAGGAATGATATATAATATAAAATAATATAATAAGATACAATAAAGGTTTTGCTTTTTAGGTGGTTCCTAAGTGTCAAATAATTATACATGAAATTGTTTTCATTATTTTAAACAGCTGAAGTAATTGTAAAACTATATCCAAGCTTGTGACACATTTTTATTTATAATGACAACTGAGATAAACATATCAAATTGTAAGCTAATTCCAAAGAAAGTAAATGATTTTATTATCTACTTCCCAAGTAGAATAACAATACACATAGTTTACTTTCTAGAAGGAAAAATGTTTCTGCAGTTGTAGTTATAATTTCCTAGCACTGTTCTTTTAGCCTTTTCCTTAAATATATTTTCTTATTATTGCTTTTACTGACAATTTCCAAAATTTATATGAACAATTTTAATCTCCATGTTTTCCCTCTTTTTCTCTTTCTTCTCCTCTTTCTCTGTCTCCTCATTTTCTTTGCCCTCCTCCTCCTCCTCTTTCCTCCTCCTATATTGCAAAACATTTGTGTAAGTTTCAATAGCCTACCACTTCCAAAGAAAATGTACTCCTCAAAGAAGGTTCAGTTGGATATCAAGAGAGGAACAATCAATGAACCTAATCTGACAAAGAGATAGTTTTCAAGTACAAAAATGGATTGTAAGAATGATACATATTTTTGGACTAACTTGAAATAAATCAAATTATGTAATGTAGTACATAAAATTCATATTAATGACACACTCTTACCATTTGGTTTAAACCTGCTTTCATTGGATATAGAAAATATGATTGCAACAATGTATCTGAAATGATGTCATTTTATAATTTTGAGTTCACAATGAATTCTCATTTTTGTTATGTGCACCCTTAAAAAGATGTATTTGTATTGTAAAAAAAATCATATTTTTATATGCATTTAATGCTAACTGGTCTGTAATTTTTGGAGATAAAAGTAATTGTCAGAATTGCAGAAAAATCAGAAGATTGCTCAAGAATGTATTTGCATGAACTATAAGGAAACATTTAGTTATTTATCTGTGAGTGATTTCCAGATGGTGAGTGTTGGGAAACAGAATCCACAGTGTGTTCAGCAGAGAAAGGAGCAGAGCTTGAAAGGCACCTTATAGAAAAGTACTCTGGTAACATGCACGTTTCTACGTACCAGCTTACGGGAACATTTCTTGATACATGGCCTTTATAAGCTTAAACTCCTGGGTTTTTTAGCTACCGAAGTAGATTTTTGGAGTTTTGTTTTGTTTAGAAATTGAGGGAAAAAGAAACTCATGTATATTTATAGTAGAAGCACCTTTACCTTTTGTAAGCAAAGGTACATTGGTGATGAGAGTTAATGAGTAAAAGAGCAACATACAAAGGAGACAAAGATGACAGTAGAGGGCAACTGCACACCTCAGGGTACAAATAAGAGAAGGACAAATAGCAATGCAGTAGAGAAATTACATTTCACTCATGGCAGTTTATGGTTGACCTAATGACAAGGTCGAGTATTATGCACTGAGTGTAAAATTAATGTCGAGTCGAAATGGGCTTTTCATCTGGATGGCACTTGCTAATGTAAAACATTTTAAAAAGAAGCCATCAGCAACACTTGGGAAAAGATAATTCTGAAAGGAGAAGTAATTCATGTCATTTATTTTAAGAGAAAAAAATAAACCCTTAAGAGCAAAGCTTTCATTTCCATGTTTAATTTTGAAGGAACAGAGTCAGTTGCTGACAAAAGTCAGATAGATATCAATAATTATTTCTGTTCACCTGGAACCAGGATAGTAATTTAATTTGTATTAGGGCAAAATTAAACTTATTTTTCATTTTGCTGATGAAAGACCTTTGTGTGATATTCAAACTTAACCAAAATAGCATTTAGTGTCCTGAAAAGAACATGGTAAAACAATATAACTTATTTTAATAACACTTGATGTATTAGACGACTGACAGGTCTACAGCCAGGACTGCTTTTCACTCTCCTGGGGACTAATCGGGGCCATATGAATTTTTTATTGACAGAATTCAAGACAAAACAATAAATGGCACCTCTGTATTTAAAAACACAGGAACTGATCATGCTTTCCTTACCTTCTCTTTGCTACTAAATGTAGAGGATCCAGATGTACTAAGACATGGAAAGAGTTATCGTCTCTGAAATTCCCACATTTAGGTCAACTCGCTGCCTCTAAACCAACCTCATTAGAATGAAATGAGAACAACGAGGATCTCATTTCTATGGGAATAAACCACTGAAGTTTAAGAATTTTATTTTTATTTTTCATACCTAAGTAATACAGTTCTGTGTGCGTGCATGTATGTAAAAATAGTCCTTACATAGTTACTTTTCAAGAAGAAACTTAAAATACATAAAATATAATAAAGATTCCATAGTGATTTGCCAAATAAGTGGATATCTTCCAGAATCTTCTAGATAGAATTCCCATGTATGGATGGAATCAGTCTGCTTGAATGTAACTAATCATGATCAGTACCTTACAAAATTAGGTCAAGCTGACATTTTCACTTCCTGACTTTTTTCAGTTTTGCAATATTTCCTTTCAATTTTTTATTCAATTTGTACTTCAGTGTTCTGAGACACACTATGTATTTATTTTACTTAGTGGAATTTGTGGTTTAATTTGAGACGTGTGGTTTCACATCTGTTTTAAGCTATCAAATACATGGTGAAAGTCTCAAGAATGGGCAGTCTTATTTAAAAAAAAAAAAAAAAAAAAGACTAGCCACCATATAGTTCAGCTTCAATAATGCCAGACTCAAATCCCAATTCAAAGAAATAATCGAGTCAATTTCCATGTTAACATATTTTGCAGCCAACACTGAGCTAGGTCACAAAGACTGATATATGGGAAGCAACGTCAATTATCAGGAGAGAAGTCTTCTTTTGTAAACATCAGGCAGAAAGGAGAGCAATGCCAGATTACAAAACTAAAAGCCAGTATCATGGCAACACAGTAAGAATGTAACAGACATACACACTCAAAATTTTCATATGCAGTGAAACAACATATTATTTATTAACTGAGTCTTTAACCACATCCATGGTAGTTTTCTTTATTCAGCTTTGATTTGCTGGTTATCATACTTTTTTATTCTGGCTAACCTACTGTCTTTCAAGGCTGTGCTTATTATGAATGCTCAACAATATTAATGACATTGTGTTACTCAGAGTGTTTACAAAGAAAAATGAGGATTAATCAAAAAGTAGCTATTTTATAGGCTTTATCTGCCAGCTATTATTCTCCAAAGTAGATGAAAATACCTTTTTTTTTTTTTTGCCAGCTTCACAAAGAGAAGTTCTAAAATTTGAATTTGAAAATCCTTTAGAAGAATGTGTTGAGATAACTATCAGAAGTTATATTAGGAAAAGACCATGCTTAGAGCATTTAAAATAATTTTTACTTGGAACAGTGCATACAATTGAAGTATGTAGCATATCATCTAAGTGACTTACAGAAGACGTCCCATTAAGTTGCTCAATATTGTTATAGAAATCTTATTGTATTACTAGCTTTTGTAAAGTGGGATAAAATTTGTTTTAATATGAGTAAAAAATAAATTATAAAATGTTACCAAAGTTTCCAAAAATAAAAGATACATGAATTGAATCTACAACACTGGTTTTAAATGAGAAGCAGGAGTGTGATTGATGTGTGAAGTGTATATGAAGAACCAGAAAATATTGTTTTGTTTTCATTTTTGTTTTCAAATTAATATTACCAAATCATATTACTTTTTCTTCTGGGGATCCTTAATTAACTTTGCAGGTAAAAAAAGAATAGTTTACTAATCGCTCCAGGGGATTTTATGTGTTCTTCTGCCTTTTCTAAGAGTGTGACATGTTTTAAAATTTGAAGAACTTTCATTTGTATGGGTGATATATAAGAAGTATAGCATGTAGTGATGAGGAAATGTGGTATAGCCTCAATTGACCAAATAGAAGAATAAAGGTAGCACAGAGAAAAACTAATAGTGTTCTGCACTTTTAATGATTTATGTAAGTAAATGCATTAAAATGGTTTTGAGTAAGTTGGCTATATTAGTTAGTTCTCAAGGTGCTAATAAAGATATATCCAAGACTGGGTACTTTATAAACAAAAGATGTTTAATTGACTCACAGTTCCACAGGGTTGGGGAGACTTCAGGAATCTTACAACCATGAATGAAGGGGAGGCAAACAGGTCCTTCTTCACATGGCAGCAACAAAGAGAAGTGCCAAGCAAAAGGCAGAAAAGCACCTTGTGAAATCATTGGATCTCTTGAGAACCTACTTACTTACTATCAAGAGAGCAACATCACGGTAATTACCCCTATGATTAAATTACCTCCCACTGGGTCGCTACCAGGACACATGGGGATTATGGGAGCTAAGATTCAAGATAAGATTTGGGTGGAGACACAGCCAAACTGTATCATCCCACCCTTGGCCCCTCCAAAATCTCTTGTGCTCATATTTAAAAATACAATCATGCCCTCTCAACAGTCTCCTAAAATTTTAACTAATTCCAGTATTGACTCAAAAGTCCAAATCCAAACTCTTATCTAAGACAAGGCAAGACCTTTCCAATTATGAGCCTATAAAATTAAAAGCAAGTTAGTTACTTCCTAGACACAATGAGGGTACAGGCCTTGGGTAAATACAACCATTCCAAATGGGAGAAAATGGCCAAAACCAAGGGGCCACAGACCCCATAAATGTCTGAAATTCATTAGGGCAATCATTAAACCTTAAAGTTTCAAAATGATCTTCCTCGACTCAATGTCTTACATCCAGGTCATGCTAATGCAAGAGGTGGGCTCCCACAGCCTTGCACAGCTCAGCCTCTGTGGCTTTGCAGGGTAATGCTCCACTGCTGGCTCTTTTCATGGGCTGGTGTTGAGTGCCTGTGGCTTTTCCAGGTTCACAGTGCAAGCTATCGGTGAATCTACCGTTCTGGGGTCTGGAGGTTGGTGGCCTTCTTCTCACAGCTCCACTAGGCAATGCCCCACTGGGGACTCTGTGTGGGGGCTCCAATCCCACATTTCCCTTCCTCACTGTCCTAACAGAGTTTCTCCATGAGGGTTCCATCCCTGCAGTAGCCTTCTACCTGGACATCCAGGCATTCCATACATTCTCTGAAATCTAGGCAGAATTCCCCAAACCTCAATAGTGGACTTCTGTTCACCTGCAGGTCCAACACCACATGGAAGTTACCAAGGCTTGGTGCTTGCACCGTCTGAAGCCATGGCCTGAGCTGTACATTTGCCCCTATTAGTGATGGCTGGAGCAGCTGGGATGTAGAGCACCAAGTTCCAAGGCTGCACACAGCAGCAGGGACCTGCACCCAGCCCAGGTATGGAATTTTTCCCCAGGCTTCCAGGGAAGGCCTCTTTTCCCTAAGCCTCCATGCCTGTATGAGAGGGGCTGTCATGAATTGTCTCTGATATGCACTGGAGACATTTTTCCCATCCTTTTGGTTATTAACGTTCAGCTCTTCATTACTTATGCAACTTTCTGAAGTGGGCTTGAATTTCTCCCCAGCAAATGGGTTTTTCTTTTCTATCTCATCAGACTGCAAATTTTCTAAAGTTTTATGCTCTGTCACCTCTTGAATACTTTGCTGCTTAGAAATTTCTCCTGCCAGATAACCTAAATCTTTCTCTCAAGTTCAAATTTCCACAGATATCTAGGGCAGGGACCAATTGCCGCCAGTCTCTTCACTAAAGCATAACAAGAGTAATCTTTGCTCCAGTTCCCAAAAAGTTTCTCGTCTTCATCTGAGACCATCTCAGCCTGGACTTTATTGTCCATATCACCATCAGCATTTTGGTTTGGTCAAAGACATGCAATAAGTCTCTAAGAAGTTGAAAACTTTCCCACATCTTCCTGTCTTCTGAGACCTCCAAGTCTCTGGGAAATTCCAAATTTTCCCACATTTTCCTGTCTTCTGAGCTCTTCAAAATGTTCCCGGCTCCAAAGTTGCTTTCTCACTTTCAGGTATCTTTACAGCAGTGCCCCACTACCCAGTACCAATTTACTGTATTAGTTCATTCTCATGCTGCTAATAAAGACATACCTAAGACTGGGTTATTTATAAAGGAGAGAGGTTTAATTGACTCATAGTTCCACATGGTTGGGAAGGTTTCAGGAAACTTACAATCGTGGTGGAAGGGAAAGAAAACATGTCCTTCTTCACATGATGGCAGCAAGAGAAAGTGCCAAGCAAAAGCAGCAAAAACCTCTTATAAAACGATCAGATCTCTTGAAAACTCACTCACTATAATGAGAAGAACATAAAAGTAACCACCTGCATGATTCATTTATCTCCCACTGGGTTCTTCTCATGACACATGGAGATTATGGGAACTAAAATTCAAGATGAGACTTGGGTGGGGAAACAGCCAAACCATATCACTGGTTCTTTCTCTAATGTTTAATTTTAAGTTTGTCTACTTTATTCCACTTATAATGAAGAGATTTGCTAGCTAAATCTTTCCAGCTTAAAAAATGAGAAAAAATAATTTTTAAAATTCACTTGGAATAAATGCTTATGAAGGGATTCAATTTTTTTCAAAATGAAAATATGGAAGACTTTAAAAATATATTATATTATTTATTCTTTACAGCCCTGTTAGGCATGTTTGATGCTTTGAGAAGTATATAGGTGTGGGAAAGACAATGTACATGCACAAGAAAGAAGACAGATAAATTAGGATCTAGAACAGGCAGCAGCAGATGAAATGCAGGATAGATGCAGAAGATAACAGTATATGGAGTGAAGTGTATATAAAGAAAGAGTCACCTTCACTGCGTACAGTGTTGCTTACCAGTGGGTACACATTCAGAGGAATGTGTCTTTAGGCAACTTTGCCTTTGTTCAAACATCACAGAGCATACTCACACAAAACTAGATGGGGTAGCCTACTCCACACACAGGCTATATGGTATAGTCTATTGCTCCTAGGCTACAGAGAGTACAGCATGTTAGTCTACTCAATTCTGCAGTACAGCATGTTACTCTAACAGTACAGCATGTTACTACTGTACTAAGAGTACAGCATATTGCTTTACTCAATACTGTAGGCAACTGTAACAAAATGATGTTTGTGTATATAAATGAATCTTAACATAGAAAAGGTATAATAAAAATATGGAATAAAAGCTAAAGAATGCTACACCTGTACAGGGCACTTAGCATGGATGGAGCTTGCAGAAATAGAAGTTGCTCTGAGTGAGTCAGTAAGTGAGTGGTGAATGAATATGAAATCCTAAGGTAATAATGTACATTACCATAGACTTTATAAACATTGTACACTTGGGCCACACTAAATTTCTAAAAAATAATTTTCATTCAATAATAAGTTAAACTTAGCTTACTGAAACTTCTTTATTTTATAAACTACTAAATTATTTTAACATTTTGATTCTTTTGTACAACACTTACCTTAAAACACAAACACATTGTGCAACTGTACAAAAATATTTTCTTTCTTTTATTCATATTCTGTAAGCTTTTCCCTATTTTAGTTTCTTTGATTTTTATTGTTTACTTTTTAAACTTATTTTGTTGGGAAGTAAGACACAAACATACACGCTATTCTAAGCCTACACACACAAGGTAAGGATCATCAGTATCACTGCCTACCACTTCCACATCCTGTCCCCCTGGAAGGTCCTCAGGGACAGTAACACACATGGAATTGTCATCTACTAAGATAACAATGCATTCTTCCACAAATCTTCCTAAAGGACCTTTCTGTGGCTGTATTAAGTTTACTTTTGAAAAAAAAAAAATAAGTAGAAGCAGTACATTCTGAAATAATCATAAAATGTACGGTATAATAAATACATAAACCAGTAATAGGGTAATATTTATTATGATTATATTTGTATGTGTTACACTTTTATATGACTGGCAGCATAGTAGTTTTTTACACAAATGTCATCACAAAGAAGTGAGTAATGTGTTATGGCCAGCATTATGACGGCTATGACGTCACTAGGGTATAGAAGTTTTAGGCTCCATTATTATTTTATGAGAACATCATCAAATATGTGTTTATTCACTGAAATCTCATTATGAGGCACATAAATATTTTGTGTAAGGAGGAAATAAGTAAATGTGGAGACAGCTAGAGTCATAGGTTTAGGGTCTATAAGTTAAGAAAAATTTTTATACATATTTATTATCTCCATGACGTGTAAGACTAGGAAAAAAAAAAAAAAAGAGGATAAAAGAATATAGGATTTAAGGCCGGGTGCAGCAGCTCACACCTGTAATGCCAGCATTCTGGGAGGTCGAGGTGTGTGGATCACCAGATGTCAGGAGTCTGAGACTAGCCTAGCCAACATGGTGCAACCCTGTCTCTACTAAAAAGACAAAAATTAGGCGGCATGGTGATGGGCACCTGTAATCTCAGCTACTCAAGAGGATGAGGCAGGAGAATTGCTGGAACCTGGGAGGCGGAGGTTGCAGTGAGCAGCGATCGCACCATTGCACTCCATCCTGGGCGACAACAGCGAGACTTCATCTCAAACAAGCAAACAAACAAAAAAAGAATATGGGATTTAAGGAGAAGAGAGAAGGTATAATAAAGTTCTGGTCTACAAATTACGGAAATTCTTTTATAAATATTTGTTATCTCCATGACATGTAAAACTGGGGGAAAAAAAAAGGGTAAAAAATATGGGATTTTAGGAGAATAGAGAAGATATAATTGAGTTATTTTAGAAAGTAGAAAAAGAAATACAACAAAATGTCCCTTTGTTGTTGTTGAGCACGCAGTTGAAGCTCCTTATTTATTTTTTATGTATTGTACCGTATACACAGTAAAGAGCTCAACAAGCCAGAGAGGGAGGAGAAATGGAAATAACTAGAGCTATGAATATATTAAATGGGTATACCATGAAGGAAAAGTAGAAGCCAGTTAAGGGGATTTGTTTTTCATTATCCTACAATAGAATACATAAGAGCATTAGGTGGAAACTACAACAGTTAGACTACACAATCAATAAGTGAAAAGAAAAGGTGTAAAGTTAACATTTTTAATTGATCACAGAAGTTTTAGCAACTGAGAGCAAATAAATACATGGCATTTTGAAAGTTGTATTATGAAGTTCTTAATTACCTATATACAGAATTACAATATATTATTGATGTGTTATCTTTAAAATGCAATATACAGCAAAAGTATTGCTAAAAATTATCTTTGAAAGGTTTCTATAATCCATGAATTTCAAATTCAGTAACAAGAACTAAGAACATTATATACCTTGCCTAAAATCACCCTCTGGAATGGTCAACAAATGGCTGTTTCATACAATCATGCTCATGGGGATTATTTAGCAATGTTTTGTTATTTTAGCCATATTTTATCATAGTTTGAAAGGGATATGAATCAATCAGGCAAGATTAGCTTATGTGGCAATAACAAACAACCACTAACACTCATTGGCTTAAAGCTAAAATGGTTGTATGTTTTTGCTTTTGTTTCTTAACTTCTCACCCAAGTTACATATTTAAAAATAGTCATTTAGAGCCGGGCGCGGTGGCTCAAGCCTGTAATCCCTGCACTTTGGGAGGCCGAGACGGGAGGATCACGAGATCAGGAGATAGAGACCATCCTGGCTAACACGGTGAAACCCCGTCTCTACTACAAAATACAAAAAACTAGCCGGGCGAGGTGGCGGGCGCCTGTAGTCCCAGCTACTTGGGAGGCTGAGGCAGGAGAATGGCATAAACCTGGGAGGCGGAGTTTGCAGTGAGCTGAGATCCGGCCACTTTAGTCCAGCCTGGGCGACAGGGCGAGACTCCGTCTCAAAAAAAAAAAATAGTCATTTAGAGTCTCTGAACTGTGTCACCATCCTCCTAATAAAGTAGCCACTATCAGAAATGTTCTCTCTAGAAGAAAACAAATAAACAAGCAGTGTCACAAAGCATTCTCTGAATTTTAAATAGATTTAAATCACCTGGAAATTTAAATCACTTGTAAATGAGACAAATCATTTCCGGTCCCATTTCACTGGAAATAGTCACAAAAAGAAACAACCTTAAAAAGATGGGAAAGTGCAAACCTCCAAAGTGACTAAAAAGAAAAAAGCTAGCATATTTGTGAAGAAATCTAGTGTATATTAGACTTCCTATAAAATAAAAGACATTGAAACTTCTTATTGTGTAAATGTCAAGGTTCTGAAGTAAACATTACTGTTTCCGTGAGTCTTACTGGTTGGAAAAATAATTTATTTTTCATTTTCTGATATCAACTAAACATCAAAGTTGAATTTGGAATTCAGACTTCTATTTAGCAACTGGTTGAGGAAAAAAAATGATTTTTTTTTCAAAGTTCAAAATGAAGAAAGATTCCTTGTAGAGCTAACTGAATGCAAGTGGCACCATAAATTTGATTCCAGCTCTCTTGAAAATAAATTCCACATTTATGTGCTTCTGTAATTAGTTCCAATCAGCACACTATAAATATGTAAGGGTTTTATCCATCTATCACTTGCATCTTCGGTTTAAAGCTCTTCAGTTGAAATGGCAAACACAAATTCTGAGCAGATAATACTTCAATGTGGATTTGTCTAAGACTTAAAAGCTACAGATAATTCTTCCTTTGTTCTTGAGTTTTAGTCTTATTTATCCTATTGAATACAGTAATCATTTCTGTCTAAAATTAGAGAATACTAAAAGAGATGATATTAACTTAGAATTGAAAAGAAATGAATTTTAGTTATCTTGAGGCCCTGGGAGTTAGGGATAAATCCTCATTACTACTAACCTAAAAGATTTATTAAATGACATTGATACACAAATGGGAAGAGAAAGAGTGCATATTATATATATATTATATTTATATTATATTATATATATATTTATATATATTTATATATATATATATTTATATTATATATATATTTATATATATTTATATATATATTTATATATATATTTTATATATATATATTTATATTATATATTTATATATATATATATTTATATTATAGATATATATTTATATTTATATTTATATTATATTTAATATATATCTATATCTATATTATATTATATATCTATTTATATATATATATATATATATATTTATATATATTTATATATATGAGAAAGAGTGTTGGGTTTCTAATAATACTTTACCTTTCTTATGGTACTGTTCTATTTAAGTCAGTGTCTTTCAATGCATTTGCAACTATAAAATATTTAACAAGTTTCATATACAACCAGCAACAGCAAATAATATACCTTCACATTGATCCCCTTAAAGGTTTAGAGATGAGTTGGGGCACGTCACTTCAGAGATGCTTGGCATCTTAAAATGTTCTCAGAATGGTGAGGCTTGAAAATATGCAGCTGGGGACAAATAGTATGAGATAAAGTAAAAAGATTTTGCAAGGAATAGAAAGTACTGGATTTTGTAGGCCAAGTTAAATGTTTGTGTTTTTGGTCTATGAATAATAAGATGTAAAATACATTTTACAAATTCAGTGATATTACTAGATTTACATTTTAAGAAGATAAGTTTGTTTGCAGTGTAAAAACCAATCAGATTTGTGGGACAGAGTAAGCTATGTAATGTATAAAGTACAGCTTTTCCATCACCATGCAATAATCATAACTATTATAGAGGGATTTTTTAATATAAAAATAAAAGTAATACCCACATAGAATAAGTATTTAAAAAAAAAAAAAAACCTTTTTTTTGAATCATTGTGGAAGTTTTCTATCTGAATACATGCATGTGCCTCATATCTGAAAAGAGAGCAATAAATTAAAATTGTTATGTGATTCAAAAATAAACGAGAGAACTAGAGAATGACGGGAAAATAAGATTCTTCAGAGTTCTTCCTGCTGCCGAAATGTCAATATGAACAGCTATCTACATTCAAAAGTACCTTCACAAGAGCTAAGGAAACCAGGTGAGAGATCACGATGCCTGACTGCACCACAATAATAAGAAAAGACGCATTGAAAAGGCATTGAAGCAGGTAGGAAAGACTGTTTTACACTACCCGTATCAACCCTCCCTGCAGCCCGGAGCAGCACACCATGGAAAGAGATACTCTTTGCTTCAGGGAAAGAGAGGAGGGTGAGCACAGGACTTTTCCCTGGACCTCAAAATGTGATCCCCACAGTAAAACTCAGAAGCAGGCAGGCTCCCATGGCCTTCAAAACCGGATTAGATTCTTGAGGATAAACCTCCAGACCCACCTTGGTAGGAGTGGGGAACTTGCAGTACAAAGTTTAAGGCCTGTGAGACAAATTCAATCGCTAGTCCACACCATGGCCTGGCTTCAGTGGTCCCAGGACCCAGACAGCCTTCAGTGGCAGACAGGCTTTAGCAGTCCTGTGTTTCTACTCTGCCCCAGAACCTCAGTGGTCACAGAAGACTGACTTCAGCTTTGTCTCAATGCCATACTGGCTGCAGCAGACCCAAGCATTGGGCATATCCAGTGCTTTGTCAACCACAATGGTCTCCAGGTTACGAAACATGCCGGACAGCCTGCCTAGAATCTCTGAATGGGCTGACCGTTGAAGGAATTTTCGGAAAAAGCTAGTCTCTAATGACTGGAATGAAGACCCGCTTTTTCAAATGTGCTGACTATGCATGGCCAGAAGGAATCAGAAAAGAAGGGAAATACGACATCATTAAAGGGACAAAACAAAGTGCTAGTGATCAACCATAAACAAAGGAAGATGTATAAAGTACTTGACAAAGAATTCAAAATAACTGCTTTAAGGGACCTCAGAGAACTTTAAAAACAAACACAGGGGAACAATTCAAAGAAATATAAGGGAGCAGAATTTAATAGAGATGGAAATGATTGAAACAAAACTGACACAAATTATTGAGCTGAAAAATATAATGAACAAAATGAAAATTATAATGCAGAGCATCAGTTGCAGAATTAATAGAATAAAGAATCTGCAAAATTGAAGGCAGGTTATTTGAAAATATACAGAAAAGAAAAAAAGGAATGAATAAAGCTTATGAGACTTACAGGACAGCATCATAAAGGCGAATTACTGAGTTATAGCGGATAAAGTAGGAAAAAAAAAAGGTCAAGGAGTAGAAAGTTTATTTAAATAAATAATAGCAGAAAACTTTCCAAATCTGGTGAAAGATATAACTAAGTACAGAAATGTCAAACATCTCCAGATTCAATTCAAATAAGATGACCTCAAGACATATTATAATCAAACTGTCCAAAATCAAAGACAAAGAGAAGATCCTAAAAGCAGCAAGAGAAAAGCAAGAAACAAAAGACAGTTTCCATAAGACTAGTAGAAGGTTTCTCAGCACAGCCCTTACAGGCCAGGAGAGACCGAGATCAGTACCTGAAGAGAAAAAAAAAAAAAAAAAAAAAACAGAAAAAAACACTTTCAATAAAGAATACTGTTCTCAGCAAAGTTATCCTTTAGAAATGAAGTAAAGAATTTTCCAGATAAATAAAGACTGAGGCAGTAAGCTTCATGACACCAATCTTATACTTTAAGTTCTATCAATGATAGACTGTATAAAGAAAATTTGGCATATATACACCATGGAATACTATGCAGCCATAAAAAAGGATGAGTTCATGTCCTTTGCAGGGACATGGATGAAACTGGAAACCATCATTCTCAGCAAAGTAACACAAGAAGAAAAAAACAATCACTGCATGTTCTCTCTCATAAGTGGGAGGTGAACAATGAGAACACATGGACACAGGGAGGGGAACATCACACACCAGGGGTGGGGGACTGGGAGAGGGACAGCATTAGGAGAAATACCTAATGTAAATGACTAGTTGATGAGTACAGCAAACCAACATGGCACATGTATACCTATGTAACAAACTTGCCCGTTGTGCACGAGACCCATCTTATGAGAAATGATAAAGGAAGTCCTTCAAGCTCAAAGAAAAGATACTAATAAGTAACATAAAAACATCTGGAAGTATAAAACACTGAAAAAAGTAAGTACATAGTTAAATTCAGAATACTCTATTACTGTAATGGTGATGTGTAATTCACTTATATTTGTAATATAAAGGTTAAAAGACAAAACTTAAAAATATAATTGCTATAATTTGTTAAGCAATATGAAATATAAAAATATGTAAATCATCACATAAAAATGTAAAATATTATGGAAGGGGAGTAAAAGTATAGAGGTATTTTATGTGATCAAACTTAAGTTATTATTGGCTTAAATAAGCTGTTTAATGCATAATTTTTAAAGCTTCCTGGTAACTACAGCAAAGACTTATAGTAGATACACACACAAAAAAAATGAAATTCAAAAAATAAAAATATACCACTGGAGAAAACTACTTAACAATAAAGGAAGATAATAGCAAAAGAAGAAGAAAGAGGAAAAGGATATACAAAACAAGTAGAAAAAAAATAGTAAATTATCAGTATAAAGTCAATATATGTCAATAATCACCTTTAAAATAAAGGGATCAAATTCTCGAATAAAAACATATTGAGTTAAAGAATGGATGAAAAGTAAACACAACTCAACTGTATGCTGTCTATAAGAGACTCACTTCAACTGTAAAGACACGGAGCGAAAATGAAGAAACGGAAAAACATACTCTGTTCAAATAAAATCAAAAGAGATTAGAATTCCTGTATTAGATAAAATATGTTTAAATCAAAAACTGTAAAAAAGAGACAAAGAAGATCATTATATAACAATAAAAGGGTCAATTCAAAAAATAATGACTAAAACGTGCAAATTAGTAAACACATCACACACAAATAAAACCACAAATAAATGACATAACAGACTGTATAGGGAAAGATATCTTCAAAATTGATGGGTGTTTTGTTTGTTTGTTTGTTTGTTTTTGTGAAAGCAGTAGTTTGGAACACTTTTATACCTGCCATGGAATTGTAACTTTCGCAAAACTCAGAAGACACATTTCTTACAAACCCAATAGTACATATTATGTTATATTTTATTATACTATGCTGTAGTAGAGTATATCATATTACAGTATATGTTATGCTGCATTATATGTTAAATAACATTATGTTATAAAAGTTTTATTTCCCTCTCTATACGAATATGAATATTTTTGTACTAAAGTGGTCAAATTTAATTGTGTAAACAATTGTAAAATTTAAGTCTAATTGGTACAAGTCAATAGAGGCCTATCCTATTACTCATATATTGTTAACAAGAAAACAAACATGTAAAAAAATACAATTCTTGTCTAATTTGTCAATGGTCATATGACTTCAGTAAACATCCAGAACATGCCATTTTAAGTTATTGCCTGTTAATAACTTGAGATAATTTTATTAAATATTAATAAAATGTAATGTATGACAAACATGTCATCAGGAACTACAAAAGGACTCTCATTATAAAGAAATGTTAAATATAAGTAAATAATGACATTCAAAAACCAAATTTTCATTCTCTGATAACCATAAAAGCAAAAATAATGAAGTCTCAGGGACCATCCTAAGATTTCTGTTCACATATTCTGGAAGACCAGGAATGACCTCCAGATGAGGTCATAATTGTCCAATTTATAATTTCTTATAAAATGATCTTTCTCATCGGCAGTCTCCATTAATACATTAAGTTATAGCAGGTATTAATTAATGATGGGTACCCTTTTCTTGACATAGTGAATCTCAAAAATATTTTGTGTCTCCCTAGATTAGGGACTCTGAGAGAATGCTAAAATCAAGAATAGGAAATACTTAAAGATTTCATTAACCTCAAAGGTAATGTCTGATTTGTTATGAAGCTGTAATTCATAACAGTCACATTAGAAACAAGTTCAAATCAGGTGACTTAATAGAATGTTTATCGAGTGCACCATCCAGCATGAACATTCAGAAAGTAAATAAACCCAAGTATAAGCTATTACAGGACTTGCAATCATATTCCTCCACAGAACAGGCACTTACAATTTTAAATTAATAATCATTACTAGATATTCTGTATGATTATTTCTATCAATATCAAACTGAGCCATTCAGATAAGTGAGTGTTGTGCTTTAAAATTTTCTAAATCAATTTACATGTATTTAAAATATTAATTCCTGTTCTTATTCTAAAAATATAGCACATATATTTAATATGTAAAATGTGCAACAAAAAAGGAAGATAGCATATACTGTTGTTTCATGATGGTGATTAAATATTTATACTGAGGTATTATGTCTCTCTTTTAACCATGAATGTTATCATAAGTACAGAAACGGTTTTACCATTTTAACTAATCAAAATATCATTGTCGTCTACCAAAACTGTTTTTTTGTTTGTTTGTTTGTTTTTTCCTCCAAGATAGCTGACTAGAAGCATTTCAAGCATTCCTCCTCCACTTGGCAGAACCAAAATAGTATGTGGACAATCACACTTTGAATACATTATTCAGGAAGGAACACAGGACTTCAACAGAAAGTTGAAGGGAAGTCTTCAAATCTGGGAAGAAAAAAGAAAATGTGCAGGCTGAGTGGCCAGGATCAGCCAGGAGCTGGGTGCAAATCCTCAATATGGAAAAGGATGAGTGTGTGTGCTTCCGTGGTCCCCTTTCCTACTGTGGAATTGTGCGGGTTGAGGAACAAGGGGAGTACCTGAACCTCCCAATCCCTGAATCTAGCTTGAGAAGCAGCCAGAAGACTGTGAGAAGGAATTGCTTCAGGAGTGTTTCATGTCCCTTTATAGACCTGGAATGCCATTCTTGAGCCTAGTTCTGAGCCAACTGTGCATGGTCCTTGAGAGCAGCAGCATTGGTCCTGGCTGGTAGGGATGCTTAGCAGGCAGTTATGAAAATGGGACTTTACTGCAGGATAGGTTACCACGGTAGTTCTGAGAATTGATTGTGGAGTGGGATCTAGCCACTGGTGGAGCTGGGCACCCTGAGGATTGTCTTGTCCTGTCCTGACGAGCGTGGTGCTTGTACCTACCGTTAGGAGGCCTGGGTTCAAGGTTGCCTGGTTCAGCTCTGCCGAACTTCTCCGCACTCTATGAAACAGTGCGGGATCCATGCTCATGGGTGTTCCACAAATCAATCCACCACGTGGGACACCCAAGCACTTCCCTCAGGGAATATAAGTCAGATTTATACATCCTACCACTACTCCCACAGCTGTATTATTATTATTATTTTACCTGTCAGTGCCACCTACTGGCCTAGAGGATAGCCCATGTATTTCATTACCATTATAACAACTGCTAGCACAAAAACATTCAGGAACTACAAAAGGATCTCATGACCATTGCTACTGTCATCACCCACAACACCCCAGGTTCCAAGGATGCCAAAAGCCCACTCACCTCCTTATTGCACCACTGCTACTACTGGCATCTGAGAAAGCCACTCAGAAGCCCAGGAACCAGCCTGCCTGGAACTGCCACCTCGGGTGCCAGCATACCTGACCCCAGGTCACAATGATAAACATGCTGAGCCCACCACTACTATGAATGAAACCTGAAGAGCTTTTAGGTATTCCAGTCCTCAGCACAACTTCCCCACATCCCCCACCCATGGCGGCACCCTAACTACTGAGGAACCCACAGATACCAAGGCTAGGTATAGCCAAGGAAATCTTACACAGTCTTCATCACTGCAAAGAACCAGAGTCAAATGCCGTACCAAGTAACTATCACAGCAATATGTTCGAGAAAAAAATCCCCTCCCATGAAAGTAATTTTAAATTAAAAAGAAGCAACTGTTGCTCCAGAGTAAAAAACAAAGTAATATGACACCTTCAGAGAAACACAATAGTTCTCCAGAAGTAGGTGTTAACAAAAAATGTCATTGAAATGTCATATAATAAATTCAAAATATTGATTTTAATGAAGTTCAATGAGATGCAAGATAAATTTAAAAACCATACAAAGAAATAAAAAAAAAAATCAGGATATAAATGAGAACTTTACCAGGGAGATTGATATCTGAAAAAAGAAAAAAAAAAATCTCTCTCTCACACACACACACACACATGTACATATATACAAAAATTCTAGACCTCAAAACTTTATCAAATGAATTTTAAAAAATTTCAAAAGCCTCAACAATGATAAGATCAAGCAAAAAAATTTTATAACTTCAGAAAAGGTCTTTTGAAATAATACAGTCAGACAAAAATAAAGAAAAAAGAAATTAAAAAGAATGTGCATAGGCTTCAACACATTTGAGACTACATCAGGCAATTGAACTTAAGAATCATATTCCCCAGGGGTAAATACAAATTAAAATATTTTGAAGACCTATTTAATAAAATAGTTAATGAAAATTTCCCATCTATAAAGAGATTTAATCATCCAGGTATAGTAGGACCAATAATCCCTAGGAAATTTATTGGAAAAAGAGCTTTACCACAAATTGTAATCAGTCTAAAGTCAAAGTGAAAGAAAGAATTCTAAAATTAACAAGAGAAAAGCATCTAGTCACTTATAAAGAAAGCCCATCAGACTAACAAGCAGACATCTCAGCAGAAATCATACAGGACAGAAGGGAATGGGAAGGCATGTCAGAACTGCTGAAATAAATAAAACTTCTAGCCCAGAACTCGATATCCAGCAAAATTGAGGTTTATAAATAAAGGAGAAATAAAATCTTTCCCAGCCACACAAATGCTGAGGGAATTCATCACCACCAGACTAGTCCTACAAGAAATAATCAAGAGTCCTAACTAGAAGTGAAAGAATAACATTCACCACTGTAACAACATATGAATGTATAAAACTCACAGGTAAAGCAATCACACACAAAAAAGAGAAACAAATCAAATAATAAGGGGCCAGGTGCAATGGCTCATGCCTGTAATCCCAGCACTTTGGGAGGCTGAGGTGGACAGATCACTTGAGGTCAGGAGTTCCAGATCAGCTTGGCCAACATGGTGAAAGCCTACATCTACTGAAAATACAAAAATTCGTCAGGGGTGGTGGCGGGTACTTGTAGTCCCAGTTACTTGGGAGACTGAGGCAGAAGAATCGCTTGAACCCAGGAGGTGGATGTTGCAGTGAGCCAAGATTGTACCACCACACTCAGTATCAAAAAAAAGAAATCAAATAATAATACTACAAGTTCCACTGAATCAAAGATAAGTAGACACAGGAAAAAATTAAAAAACAATTAAAAATATAACAGGAACAAAACCTCACATACCAATATTAACCATAAATGTAAATGGATTAAATGTTCCACTTAAGAGATACAGATTGACGCAACTGATGTAAAAAGTAATGATCTGACTATATACTACTTACAATAAATACACCTTACTTGTAAAGACACAGAAAGACTGAAAGTAAAGGTGTGGAAAAAGATATTCCACACAAACAAAATACAAAATTAAGAATAACTATGTTAATATTAGATAAAACAGACTTAAATTGAAACCAGTTTTTAAAAAGGTCATTATATATGATAAAGCTATCAATTCATCAAGAGAATATAATAATTTGAAATATATATGTACCCATTCATATATGTACCAGATTCATAAAACAAATGTTACTAGACCCAAAGAAACAGACAGACAGCAATAAAATAATAGTGAGGATTTCAACATCCTACTCAAAGCCTAGATAGATCATCAAGACATAAAATCAACAACAAAAATTAACCCACTGGATTTAAATTGCACATTAGACCAAATAGACCTAATATGCATTTACAGAATATTCTACCCAACAACCACATAATACAGATAGTTCTCATCAGCACATGGAATATTCTCTTAGATAGGCTATGTATTAGACCACAAAACAGGTCTCAACAAATTAAAAGCAAAACAGAAATCATATCAAGTATTTACTCAGATCACAGTGGAATACAAGTAGAAAACAATACCAAAGAAGTATTTGGAAATTATACAAATACATGGAAATTATAAAACACATTTACGAATGATCATTGGGCCAACAAATAAGATGGAAATTTAAAAATTTCTTGAAACAAATAAAAATGGAAATACAGCTTACCAAAACTGCTGACATACAACACAAATAGTGCAAAGAGTTAAGTTTACAGCTTTAAATGCTTACATAAAAAGTAGAAAGGTTAAAAATAAACAACCAGGCATCATACCTCAATAAACTAGAAAAGCAGGAATAAACCAAACCCAAAATTTGCTCAAGAAAATAAATAACAAACATAAAAGATATTAAGATCTAAACCAAAATTACAATATTAAGATGTAAACAAAAAATTACAAAGGATTGAAGAAATAAACAGTTGATTCATCAAAAAGATGAAGATAATTGATAAACTCCTGGCTAGTCTAAACAGGAAAATAAGAATGAAGATCCAAATAGTCAAAATCAAATATAACAAACGAGATTACAACTGATACCACATAAATACAAAGATCATCAGAGACTATTACCAACTGTATGCTCACAAACTAGAAAACCTAGAGGAAACAGAAAAATTCCCAAACATACCACTTTTTAAGATTTATCAAAAAGAAATAGAAAACCTGAACAGACCAATAATAATGAGTGGTGAGACTGTAGCAGTTTTTAAAAATCTCCCAACAAAGAAAAGCCCAGGACCAGATGAATTAGAAGCTGAATTATTCTACCAACGTACAAAGAACTAATAGAAATCCTCCTGAAATTGTCAACAAAAATAAGATACGAAGAGAGAATTATCCCTAACTTATTCTACAAGGCCAATATCTCTTTTATACCAAAATCAGACAAGCACACAATGAAAGAAGAAAACTGCAGACCAATATTCCTGATTAACATAGATGCAAAACCCTCATCAAAATACTATCCAATCAAATCCAACAGTGTATCATAAAGATAATAAATGACAATCAAGTGGGTTTTATACCAGAAATGCAAGGATAATTCAACATATGCAAATGAATAAATATGAACGTCGTATAAACAAAAGTAAGTACGCAACTAATATGAGCATCTCAATAGATGTAAAAAAAGCATTTGATAAAATCCTGTGTGTCTTCATGCTAAACACCCTCAACAACTTAGGCGTAGAAGAAACATCCTTCAAGTGATAAAGGCCAGAAGATGGCTAACTAGAAGCAGCTAGTGTGTGCCACTCCCAGAGAGAGGAGATAGCGTGGTGAGTAAACACTATTTTTTTTAACTGTATTGTCAAGAACACTTTGTGATTCATTAAAGAAGCAACAGGAACCCACGGAGAACAGAGAAGTGAGATAGGACAGCCACCCACCTGGGATTGGCATGGAACCAAGTGAGGCTCCCTACCATAGAGAAATGGTGAGTGAGCAAGGGCCCCTGGCTCTTCTCACAGACACACTTCTGCCACAGACCTTTGCAAACCTGGGCATAGGAGATCTCCCCTGATACTCTTCCCTTCCTGGGACCTCCAGAGTGACAGAGAATGTTGCATGGAGTATGGGCAGAGCCTCCACTAAGACACACAGAGTCCCAGGGGCCTCGGACCCCTGAGCACCTTGACACCAGTGGCTGTAGCTCTACCAACAAGGGAGGCCAGGCTCTTTCACACTCCCCAGGAAAGGGGCCTCATCCGTGGTGCTGAGGAGTGAATGGTCTGCAGGCTTGGCCTCTGCTACGCCTCATTAGACAAAGACAATTGGCCTAGGACCCTTAGCACAGCCACCCCAAGCTGCCTGAGCTCTTAGGCCAGTGGCAGTTCTGCATTTCCCTGGGACAGAACTCCCAGAGGAAAAACACAGGTCTGACATTTTTGCTGCTGCTGCTGCTGCTGCCCCCAACCCAACTGCCTTCAGACTCTGTAGGGAGCAGAGAGATGAAGGATTATTGCAGGCCTCCAGCACAACACAGCTGCCTTCCAGAAAAGTGGCCAGACTGTGTTGTATGTGAACCCCTGATCCTGTAACTCCTCAGTGGCCAGGATCTCTCAACCTGGTCCCCTAGCGTAGCTGCCCTGCCCCTGCCAGGGCACAGCACATCAGTTGGTGGGGGCTCTGCATTTGTCTGAGGAGTAAATATCAGAGACATCCCCCCCGCCTTCTGCCACTGCCGATGCAGCAGGAGTGCCCTCTAACTGGGGAAGAAACAAGCAGCCTGCGTGCTTTACTCATACGTCCAGCATGCTACAGTCACCACAGGGAATTGAGATGAGTCTCTCTTCTCAGTGAGTCCCCAACCCCCTGCTCTTTACCAGGCAGGGACCCCTGGTTTGGGCCCCTGGTTTGGGCCTGAAATGCAGCCACCATGCCCTGGGCTCATTGTTCCCATTGGCAGGTGCTCTTCATTGCTCTAGGGTGGAGCTCCAGGAGACAAGGAAAAGGCCTTCTCCCATTACCACTACCAAAGTCCTAGTCCCTGCTTCCCCCAAGCTTGAGATGGAAAAAAGCCTGAGCTTGCCCCATGGCTGTGGTGCACCGCCCAAGAATGCCAAGCTAAGATCTGTAGCCAGCACTCAAGTAAGAGAGGAGCTCACACTCTCAGAGCCCTGAGAGAGAGCATGGCTACAAACAGGAGGAAATACAGAGGAGCTGCCTGGCTGAGCAAAAGCGTACCTAAAGTACCTAAATTATGCTTAAGCGTCATCTACTGGATCACAGCCCAAACTTCAACAACAAAAATACTTAGATAATAGTACTATATCCCCCTGTGGAACCAAGAACAAGAATTCAGCCAAAAATAACAATGCTGCACAAAGTCTTGACCCTCTGAAAACCTGAAGAAATGGAGCCAACTGACCTCAAATTACACACCAAGGTAAAGGGAACATTGATCCACAGAGATGAAAAAGCACCAGTGCAAGAATTCTGGCAACTCTAAAAACCAGAGTGTCTTCTTACCTCCAAATACCACAATAGCTCCCCAGCAATGGTTATTAGTCAGAAGGAAATAGCTGAAGTAAAAGACATAGAATCTGGAGTCTGGATAGCAATTAAGATCCTTGAGATTCAGAAGAATGTTGAAACAAATTCCAAGGATTCTATGGAATCCAGTTGTATTAGTCAGTTCTCACATTGCTGTAAAAAATACCTGAGACTGGCTAATTTATAAAGAAAAAAGGTTTAATTGGCTCATGATTCTGCAGGCTGTACAGGAAGCATGGCAGCAACTGCTCAGCTTCTTGAGAGGCTTCAGGAAATTTACAATCATGGCAGAAGGTGAAGGGGAAGCCAGCACTTCACATGGCCAGAGCAGCAGGAAGTGAGAGAGCAGGGGAGTTGCCAGACACTTTTCAAATGACCATATCTCATGAGAATTCACTCTCTATCACAAGAACAGCACCAAGGGGGAATTCTGCTCCCATGATCCAATCGCCCACCAGACCCTGCCTCCGGTGGTGGGGATTACAATTTGACATGAGATTTGGGCAAGGGCACAGGCCAAACCATATTATTTCCTCCCTTGGCCCCTCTCAAATCCCATGTCCTTCTCACAGACGTCCCCCAAAGTCTTAACTCATTCCAACATTAACTCAAAAATCCCAAAGTCCAAAGTCTCATCTCAGACGAGACTAGTTCCTTCTGTGCTGAGCCTGTAAAATAAAAAAAAATTGTTACTTCCAAGATATAATGGGGGTAAGGTATTGGGTAAATATTCCCATTCTAAATGGGAAAAGTCAGCCAAAAACGGGGCTAAGGGCCCCATGCAAATCTGAAACCCAGCAGGGAAGTCACTAAACTCTAAAGCTCCAAGATAATCTCCTTTGAATTCATGCTCCACATGCAGGATACATTGGTGTGAGGGGTGGGCTCCCAAGGCCTTGGGCAGCTCTGCCCCTGTGGCTTTGCTGGGGTCAGTCTCCACAGCTGCTCTCATGGGCTGCTGTTGAACACTTTCAATTTTTCCAGGCACATGGTGCAAGCCCTCAGTGGCTCTACCATTGCAGGGTCTGGAGAATAGTGGCCCTTTTCTTACAGCTCCACTAGGCAGTGCCCCAGTGGGTACTCTATGTGGAGACTCCAGCCTCACATTTCCTCTCCTACTCTCCTAGTATGGGTTCTCCATGATGACTCCATCCCTGCAGCGGGCTTCTGCCTGGACATTCCAGATTTTCCATACATCCTCCAAAATATAGGCAAAGAATCCCAAGCCTCAACTCTTGCAGTCTGTGAACCCACAGGCTTACCACCACATGAACACCACAAAGACTTATGGCTTGCACCCTCTAAAGCAGTGGCCTGAGCTGTATGTGGGTCCTTTTAGCCACGGTTGGAGCTGGAGTGACTGGGATGCATGCAGTAGTGTCCTGGTGCTGCACAGGGCAGTGACACCATGGGCCTGGCCCATGAAACTGTTCTACTCCTAGGCCTCTGGGCCTGTGATGGGAGGTTCTGACATGAAGGTCTCTGAAATGCCTTCAAGGCAAAACAATTTGACATCACATTTGGGTGGGAACACAGACCCAATCCAAAGAACCAGTAAAATGTTTCAAGGGAAGAAAGATAAAATAGCCATTTTAATGAGGAGCCAATCTGAGCTGATTGAACTGAGAAACTCACTACAAATATTTCATAACAAAATGTAAAGTTTTGACAGCATAGTACGCCAAGCTGAGGAAAGAATCTCTGAGTTTGAATGCTGGTTCTTCAAATTAACTCACTCAGAAAAAAAATTAGAAAAAATAATTTTAAAATGAGCAAAACTCCTGAGAAATATGGTATTATGTAAATATAACAAATCTATAAATCATGTGCATTCTTGAAAGAGAGGGAGAGAGAGCAAGTAACCTGGAAATTCTATTTGAAGATACTGCCCACAAAATTCCACCCCCTAACCCTAGAGAGATTGACATGCAAATTCAGGAAGTTCAAAGGACCCCCACAAGATACTAAATGAAAAGACCATCCCCAAGACACACAGTTATGAGATTCTTCAAGGTCAGAACAAAAGAAAAAGTATGAAAGGCAGATAGAAAGAAGGGGAAGATTACCTACAAAGGGAACCTCATCAGGCCAACAGGAGATCTTTCAGCAGAAACCCTGCAAGACAGAAGAGATTGGGGACCTATATTCAGGATCCTTAAGGAAAAGAAATTCCAACCAAGGATTTTATATCCAACCATACTAAGCTTTATGAGTGAAGGAGAAATAAAATTCTTTTCAGACAAGCAAATTCTAAGCAAATTCATTACCAACAGGCCTGTATAACAAGAGGTCCTTAAGGGAGCATACAACATGGAAATGAAAGGTCATTTCCAGCCATCACAAAAGCACACTCAAATATATAGACCATCAATATTATAAAACAAATCCCCAATCAAGATGTAAAAACAGCTAACATCATGATGACAATCAAATCTGTACATATCAATATTAGACTAAAATATAAATAGGTTAAAAAACCTACCTAAAATGTACAGAGTGGCAAATTGCATAAAGAAGCAAGACCCAACTCTAGGCTATCTTCAAGAGATCCATCTCACATGGAAGGACACCCACAGGCTCAAAGTAAAAGGATGGAGAACGAGCTATCAAGCAATAGGAAATTTTTAAAAAGCAGGGCTTGCTATTTTTATTTTAGACAGAATCAACTTTAAACCAACAACAATCAAAAAAGACAAAGCAGAGCATTACACAATGATAAAAGATTCAGTTCAACAAGAAGACTTAACTATCCTAAATATATATGCACCCAACATTGGAGCACACAGATTCATAAAACAAAATCTTAGAGATTGGCAAAGAGACTTTCATTACCACTCAATAATAATAAGAAACTTCAACACTCCAACAAATGTATTGGGCAGATCATCAGGGAAGAATATTAACAAAGATACTTGGGATCTAAACTAGTTACTAGACCAAATGGATCTAACAGACAACTACAGAGCAATCCATCTAACAAAAACAGAATGCACATTCTTTTCTTTTGTAGATGGCACATACTCTAAAATGTATCTTAAACTTGCCATAAAGCAATTTCCCACAAATAAAAAAAAAATCATACCAACACTATGGGACCACAGTGCAATAGAAACAGAAATCAGTACTAAGAAAAATCTCTCAAAACCGTACAATTATGTGGGAGTTAAACAATTTGCTCATGAATTTGGGGTAAATAATAAAATTAAGACAGAAATCAATAAATTCTTCAAAACTAATGAAAACAAAGACACCGCATAGCAGAATCTCTGGGACACAGCTAAAGCATTTTTAAGGGAAAAGATAACAGTGCTAAACACTTACATTAAAAAGTTAGAAAGAGCTCAAACTAACAAGTTAATATCACACCTAGCCAAACTTGAAAAGCAAAAGCAAACTAACTCCAAAGCTAGCAGAAAAATAACCACAATCAGAACTAAACTGAATGAAATGGAAACAAGAAAACTCCATAGACTTTGCCCAAAGGCTGCTAGATATAATAATAATAATAACTTCAACAATGTTTCAGGTTACAAAATCATGGACAAAAATTAGTCACATTCTTATACACCAATAATATCCAGCTGAGAATAAAATCAAGAAGGCAATCTCATTTACAATAGCTACCAAAACTTTAATACCTAAGAATGTGATTAATCAAACCGGTGTAAGATCTGTACAAGAAAACAAAAACACTGATGACAGAAACTGTAGATGACACAAACAAATGGAAAAACATCCATGCTCATGGATTTAAAACATTGATATTTTTGAATGAACATTTTGCTTCATGCAATCTATAGATGTAATGCAGTTCCTATCACAATAACAATATTATTTTTCACAGGGAGAAAAAACAATCCAAAAGTTCCTATGAACCAAAAAAGAGCCTGGAATAACCAAGGCAATTCTAGGCACAAAGAGTAAATCTGGAGGCATGACATTTCCTGACTTAACATTACTATAGTAACCATAAAATCATGTTACGGGCATGAAAATTGACTTACAGTTTAATGGAACAGAATACAGAACCCAGAAATAAAGACAATATGTACAGCCAACTTATATATGCCAAAGTTGCAAGTACATACATTGGGGAAAGGACACCCTTTTCAATAAACAGTGCTTGGAAAATTGGAGAACTTTATGCAGAAGAATGAAACAGGACCCCGATCTTTCACCATATAAAAAATCCAATGCAAGATCTATCAAAGAGTAAAATGTAAGACCTGAAACTATGACCATAGTAGAAGAAAACCTAGGGAAAACTCTGGTGGACATTGGTCCAGGCAACAAATTAATATCTAAGATCTCAATATCACAGTCCACAAAAACAAAAATCAACAAATAGGACTAAATAAAACTATACAGCTTCTGCACAGCAAAAGAAATATTCAATAGAGTTGACAGCCAACTTGTAGAATAGGATAAAGTATTTACCACATGTGCATCCAACAAGGTTCTAATATCCAGAATATACAAGGATCTCAACAACCACCACCATCACCAAAAAAAAAAAAAAAAAAAAAAAGCAACCTCATTTAAACATAGGCAAGGACCTGAATAAACACTTTTCAAAAGGAGACATACAAATGTCCATCATTAGGAAGACCATCATTAATAACAATTTCCTAAAAAAGATGTTGCCAAGAATGTGTAGACAGGGAATGCTTATACACTGTTGGTTAGAATGTAAATTAATGCAACATCTATAGAAAGCATTATTGATGTTTCTCAAAGAGCTAAAAATACAACTACCATTCAATTCAGCAATCCCACTACTACTTATCTACCCAAAGGAAAAGAAATCATTATTTAAAAAATAACTGCGCTTTTATGTTGATCACAGAATTATTCACAATAATGAACATATGGAATCAAGTGTTCATCAAACGATGACTGGATAAATAAAATGTGGTACATATACACAATGGAATACTACTCGGTTTTAAAAATAATGAAATGTATTTTGTACACCATGAATGGAACTGGCAGCCATTATTTCAGTGAATCAGGCAAGACACAGAAAAACCAATACTGCTTCTTTTCAATTACAATTTGAAGCTAAATAATGGGTGCACATGGATGTAGAGTGTGAAATGATAGACAATGGTGTCTTGGAAGGGTGAGGGTGTGGGAGGCAGGTGGAGGATTAAAAACTACTTGATGAGTACAGTGTACACAGTTTGGGTGATGGATACTCTAAATGCTCTGACTTCACCACTGTGCAATCTATGCATTTAACAAAATTAAACTGTACCTCATAAATTTATATAAATTTAGAAAAAGGAATCCACCAGAAAAAAGTATATATCATTATCAAAATATGTTTTGCATGTAATATTTTATTGCACTAAAGGATTTCACCGGAACAACTATTGTAGAAGGATAGTATATTCGAAATCATTATTTAGCCTTTTTCTGAAATATTCTTGTCATTTCATCTTATCTATTATACAGTCCTCTCACTGGAGGATCAGTAAGTTTATAGATGCTCTCCCTCTTGAAGCATTACTCCAAAACTAGCAGCAAAATTATTTTCTATTTGTAAGCATTTTTAAAAGTTAATTTTATTCTTATTTCAATAGTTTTGGGGTATGGGTGGTTTGGTGTTACATGAGTAAGTTCTTTAGTCACGATTTTTGAGATTTTGGTGCATCTGTCACCAGAGCAGTGTACACTGTATCTAATATGTAGTCTTTTATCCCTCACCCTGCTCCTAACATCCCCTACTCAGAGTTCCCAAAGTTCAGTATATGATTTGTTTGCCTTTGCATTTTCCTAACTGAGCTCCCACTTATAAGTGAGAACATACAATATCTGATTTTCCATTCCTGAATTACTTCACATAGAATAGTGTCCTCCAGCTTCATTCAAGTTGCTGCAAGAAACATTATTTCATTCCGTTTTATGACTGAGTAGATTTCCATGGTGTATATGTATCACATTTTTTTAATCCACTCATTGGTTGATGGACATTTAAGTTGATTCCATACCTCTGCAATTGCAAATTGTGCTGTTATAAACATGTGTGTGCATGTGTCTTTTTCATATAATGCTTTATTTTCCTTTGGGTAGATCGCTGGATCGAATGGTAGTTCTACATTTAGTTCTTTAAGGAATCCCCATACTGTTTTCCATAATGGTTGTATTAATTTACATTTCACCAGCAGTGTTAAAGTGTTCCCTTTTCTCCACATCCATGCCAACATCTATTGTTTTTTGACTTTTATATCATGCCCATTCTTGCTGGAGTAGGGTGGTCTCTCATTGTGGTTTTAATTTGCATCTCCCTAACAGTGATGTGGAGCAGTTTTTCATGGGTTTGTTTGCTTTTTATATAACTGCTTTTGAGAATTGTCTATTCATGTCCTTTGCCTACTTTTTTATGGGATTATTTGTTTTCTTCTTGCTAATTAGTTTGAGTCCTTTATGGATTCTGGGTATTAGTCCTTTGTCAGATGCATAGGTTGTAAATATTTTCTCTCACTCTGTGTGTTGTCTGTTTACTCTTCTGATAATTCATTTTGCTGAGCAGAAGCTTTTTAGTTTAATTAGGTCCCATTTATTTCTTTTTGTTGCATTTTCTTTTGGGGTCTTAGACATAAATTATTTGCCTAAGCCAATGACTAAAAGAGTTTTACAATATTATCTTCAAGAATTTGTATGGTTTCAGATATTAGATTTAATTCTTTGATTCAACTTGAGTTGATTTTTGTATAGGTGAGAGATGGAAATCCAGTTTCGTTCTTCTGCATGTGGCTTGCCAGTTTTTCCAGCACCATTTATTGAATAAGATGTCCTTTCCCCAATTTGTTTTGTATGCTTTGTTGAACAGTGGTTATGTAATCATTTTAAAAATGTGAAAATCATCACCCTAAGGGCATATATTAACTGTGACTTTGAATATATTTCTAGAACAATAAAACCGAATGTTCCAATTTACATGCACAACAGTTGAAGACATATCTTTACAAATTAAATTAAATTTTACATGTTTTCAACTAAGCCTCTGAAAATTATAATGCTCCTTAAGGCTTGACTTTTATTAATAGTTTATGAGAAAGAGCATATCTGTGATTAGTAACAAAGAAGATTTATGTAATCTATTTTACTGCTAACTTTCCTCTATGTAGAAGTTTATAGTTTGTATGTCTGCTAAATTTGTAGCTTTAAAAACTAAAATATATCCAAACTAGTCTATTACTTGAAAAGATGTTACTAGTTGGCGAATTCTAGTAATGAGACAAAAATTCCAAGCTCTTTGACTAGAAACCAAAACAAATTTAGCTTTGTATATTCTCTCTGAGACACATAGACTATAAACCATATTGACAGGTAATATTAGTCCAAATTCTTCATATTTTGGTGGAGTGGGCTTCCACTGGAAGTTGGAAGTTATAGCATTTCACCCTATCTATGCTAAGAATAGTTGAGCAAATCACTGAACAGACCAAATCGTGAAGTTCCTATACGTGTCTGTACAATTCTTATTTAGACTAGGACTCTATAGCTCTTTACAAGCTAATATCTTATTATTTTAACATTAACATTCCCAGAAGTAAATATATATATATATGTGTGTGTGTGTGTGTGTGTGTGTGTGTGTATGTATATATATATATTTTACTCACAGGTACATATTTACTATGTATAGATTTATTGAATAATTTATACGTTGACTATATTTGGGTTTATCTGCCCGAGACTATGACCATGTGTGTCAAATAAGTGACATTTACAAAGCCTTTATACATTAAGTGAACAGAACTTCAAAGCTTGACTTAAATTCAAAATATTCTATGTGATACAAATGCAGACTCTGTTATTTCAAATTTAATTGATTTAGGAATTCATGCTGTATTTTTTTTTTACTAGTATAAATTTGTAAGTATAAAGAGGCCACCGGCCGGGCGCGGTGGCTCAAGCCTGTAATCCCAGCGCTTTGGGAGGCCGAGACGGGCGGATCACGAGGTCAGAAGATCGAGACCATCCTGGCTAACATGGTGAAACCCCGTCTCTACTAAAAAATACAAAAAACTAGCCGGGTGAGGTGGCGGGCGCCTGTAGTCCCAGCTACTCGGGAGGCTGAGGCAGGAGAATGGCGTAAACCCGGGAGGCGGAGCTTGCAGTGAGCTGAGATCCGGCCACTGCACTCCAGCCCGGGCGACAGAGCGAGACTCCGTCTCAAAAAAAAAAAAAAAAAAAAAAAAAAAAAAAAAAAAAAAAAAAAAAGAGGCCACCACTAGTTCAGAAAATGTAATATTCGGATTTACATATCAAAACAATTAGATAATTATTGGTATAACATTTCAAATCATTTATGTTTTGGGGTGATTTTTACACTCATATTTACCTCATAATTTTCTTAGGCTTGAGAGGCTAAGGAAGATCTAAATAATTCCTTTGATTACCAATCAGAACAAAAGAGAAATCCAAAATAAAAGTTAAAAAGTTTTCACGCCTGTAATCCCAGCACTTTGGGAGGCTGAGGCGGGCAGATCACGAGATCAGGAGATGAGACCATCCTGGCTAACCCGGTGAAACCCCGTCTCTACTAAATATACAAAAAATTTGCCGGGCGTGGTGGCGGGCGCCTGTAGTCCCAGCTACTCGGGAGGCTGAGGCAGGAGAATGGTGTGAACCCGGGAGGCGGAGCTTGCAGTGAGCTGAGATCGCGCCACTGCACTCCAGCCTGGGCTACGGAGCGAGACTCCGTCTCAAAAAAAAAAAAAATAATGAGACAGGAGTACCAAATGGTAACAAAGTGATAATAAAGAGATAAAGAAGGAGAAGGAAAGGAGGAAGAGAAGGACGAGGAAAGAGGAAGAAGAGGAAAAGAAGAAACGTGTGTAAAGAGAGTAATACTGACCAGTGATTTAGTTTAAATATCCTCTGACACACAGGAACCGTGAAACAGCAAGAGCTCTCTTACTGAAATACTCAGCAACAGAGTTTATTTTTATACAGCATACAAGTTTCTTTATACCTTAACTTTAATTCTATTTCCAGCTAACTAAATATTATCTAACTTCACAAGCTGACACGTGAAAATAAACTTTAATCATTGACGCATTTTTGACAGGCATTCATTCATTCAACAAGATTTTCCATTTTGTGCTGTGTTTTGGGTTATTTTCTCAACATGTGAAAAAAGCATGTTTAAATACTGTCTTCACAGAGCAGTTCTTAAATTATAAGTTGCATGTGAATCACTAAGAATCTTGTTAAATTGTCAATGTTTGAGGCATAGCAAAGTGAATTTATTACTTTGTTAGAAAATGAACTCCAGGAATTGGAACCTTTAACCATGATCTATAAACCAAAAAGTGATTGAGACAGATCTCAATCAATGTAGAAATTTTTTTTTATCAAGGTTAAAGACATGCCTGGAAAAAAAAGGATGATAAATCCACAAGAACAATCTGTGGTCCATACCTTTTTCCAGTGATGATTTTGAGGACTTAAATATTTAAAGAGAAAAAAGTGGACTAGACGGGAAAGAGGAAGGGTACAGTCACGTTACTGAATCCACATGTTGCAAGAGAAAAGTAGCAGTAAAGAAAGAGTCAATTAGTTCAACTAGCACTCAGTAACTCAGAATGTTACATGAGAAATGTGAGCATAGAGTAGCTACCTGTGGTGATATTTAACCTTTTATCTGTAACTATCTGCTTAGGAATAAAAGGAAAGGAAGCTTCATACATGATTCAGCTTTTAATTTAATTTATACTTTTGGCCATAATTGGGTTCCTCAGATGTTATTTTTCATTTCACATTCATCTCCCACCCCTCCTTAAAAATTTTTTTTCCTTTAGAGAAAGCGTATTAGATGAAAATGAGTCTCTGGTTTCAGATTTTGTCCAATCTCTCATGGTTAAGATGGTTTGTTCCTAGATGGATGGTTCCCATATTGTGAGGAAAGTTCATTGTTAGCAAGTTGTGAAGTCTCCCGTTCCATTAAAGAAAATTGGGGAAGGAACAGAGAAAGAAAACAGAAGAACAAAAAAGAGAATTAACACAGAAAGGTAAAACAATCCTGAAAAACGTGTATAGGTCATATTACTCTGAAGTTCATACATCAGTAGGAAGTAATAAATGTATATTTATATATAATATATAATATACATTTTATGTATAATATATAATGTATAATAAAATATTATATATATAGGGATTGTTGTCCTTTTCTTCCAATGTTTAAGTTTTCTAGCTTCAGGTTACAGAGCTTTAAGAAAAGCAGTATTTTAACTTCTTGTGATTTCAAATCATTGAAAATGGAGACAAAAAGAAAAGAGGGAAAAAGTAGAAAACATGACTTTAGAGACTGTAGCCAGGAAAATGTTAGGATTTAGTTCAAATTTTAGGAAATAATAAAAAGTGAAAATTATTGGACAAACTTAGAATCTAGTAAGAAGTATCCTATAGATTTTTTTGAAAAAATAATTTATGTCTCTAATTACCCAATTTTATTAAAGGCAAAATCATAGCAGGACCAATTTTGTTTGTTTGTTTGTTTGTAAAATAAATTTTAGTTTTATTGTATTTGACATGGTTATTTGCCTAAAATGGAACAAGGATAATCATTTGCCATGTAAGTGTTTAAAAAAAAAAAAAAATCGGTCTTGCTGGAACCTTTCTAAAAGTCTTGATCCCAGCCAAAGATTTTTTCCCGTGCCTGTAGATGCTGGTATGAATTGAATGAATTTCTCCTTTTTTGAGGTACCAAGTAAGCTTGGGGTTCCTGGGTCTGTCATAAAGTAACATTCTTTACCTACCACAGGTCAGCACTGTCTTAAAGACAAAATATGAGACCTGTTTTTCCAAGGGGCTTTTAAAACTCTGTAGGTCAGCCCTATTTTCTCAAGGTCATCTGAAAATATGTCATCCTAGTCAAAGCCTTGATCAAATAACCGTTGTCTCTAATCATGTCTTATTATAAAAGAAAACAGATTCTTAGTGAACTTATACAAATAGCTATATAACCTACAAATTAAGAATAATCAAAAAGCTTCCAAATTTTGGAAACACGTTGAAAAAAAAAGAATTATGTTTTAAATTTTGCTCATAAGATTTTATTTTATTCAGTTGTTAAAAGTTTAAATGGCATAAAAGAGGAAAAAGTTTTATTGACTCTGAAATATAAAAAGAACTGGCAATGTTTTAAACAAAGGTCGTAAAAGGTTATTTTCAGTCGTCTATTAGTTCACTCCATGCAGTGAACTTCTTTTCTGCTCCATATTTGATCAGCAATCCTCATGAATATATCACATCTCCGTGAGAGTCCTGGAAGATTTTCTCTTCATTCCAATGGCACAGTCTCTAAATTTATCAGAAACCTATATTTTAGAGAACTCCTCAGAGCTCTGTAGCTGATTATAAATAACCCTTTCAAAAGGTTAAGCTATAACAATTGTGGATGAAATAAGTCTTAGAACAACCATGATAAAAAAAAAAAAATGGCAGGAAAATTTGGTTATTTCTGTGGTTTGCAACTGTTTAACATAATCATAATTACTACTAATATTATATACTAAGACGTATCAGAGTCACAGAAATCTCTCATAATTTTGGAACTCATACTAATAATACATGTATATAAATATAATCAAAACATGTTAGACATTATTTCATAGTTGACAATGCTTTCTGTGGTTTTATTATACCAATATAAGCAAATATATCTGTTTTGGATTTTAGAGAAACCTAATATTAAAAAAAAATGAAATCAAAAAATAAATTTAGCATTTGATTTTGGAAAGTTTGTGAAATAGCAAAGGTTTATATTTAAGATACAACAAATGGGATCAGAGATTATTGTAAAGCAAGTCATTAATTTAGCCGACATAACCCAAGGTTTTTTGTTTTTTTTTAAAGTAAAAGCACTTACTCTTTATTAGAAGAGAGTACTTTCTCAAATAAGAATCTCTAATAAAGACAGCATGATGCCAGTTAAAATCTCTCAGATCTTATAAACAAATCTATCAAACTGTTAATATCTTTACCACAAGATATGTTTGCAAATCTTTCTATAAACTTTTTTTTCCCCCTAAAATGAGGATTAAAGATCTAAGAAAACCTGGGGCCCCAGCGCTGGTCTTGCATCACTGTGCCTTTGATGTTAATGTTTAATTTGTAGAACAACTGAACTTACTGTTTCTCTCAAAATTGACTCCTACAATCTCACATACCTACCTTTTCTACATAGTTCCTGGGCCTAGAGGGGTTGAGTAGTCTTCATTTTCATCCCTGTGTCTCAAGAACACAGTTCATTTTTATAGTCATCTTTTCATGAGTCTGACAGTGAGGTTTTTTTTTTTTTCTTTTTTCTTTTTTTTTTTGAGACGGAGTCTTGCTCTGCCGCCCAGGCTGGAGTGCAGTGGCCGGATCTCAGCTCACTGCAAGCTCCGCCTCCCGGGTTCACGCCATTCTCCTGTCTCAGCCTCCCGAGTAGCTGGGACTACAGGCGCCCGCCTCGTCGCCCGGCTAGTTTTTTGTATTTTTTAGTAGAGACGGGGTTTCACCGTATTAGCCAGGATGGTCTCGATCTCCTGACCTCGTGATCCGCCCGTCTCAGCCTCCCAAAGTGCTGGGATTACAGGCTTGAGCCACCGCGCCCGGCCTGACAGTGAGGTTTTAACTATGGTCAATGTTTAAGATTTAGTAGGAGTTGGGGTCCTTTTTATACCCAAGAGTCAAAGCCCTGTAACATACCAGAGCAAGGATTTTAAAAGCCTTACAGAAAGTTACATGGATGTAATAACATTAATTAATTTTTGAAAATCTCAGTTTTTTCTAAGCAAATGCAGATTTTTAAAAAACTTAGTAACGTTGACATAGGAAACTTTTCAATAAAATCAAAATGTGTTTCTTAGACTAATTACAAAAAAGCAAAAAACTGATCTTGTGCAGTGTGATTGCATTTCTTTATGGGGAGTTCATTTAGATATAACCTGCAATTTCAAACTAATGAAAAGGACATAGTAAGAGTGTATCCTTGATCATCAGTGAAGGTTTCACATTTCATAGAGCCATTTAGACATATTAGGAGAAGCCAAGAATATAAAATTATTATATCAGGAAAATACATTTATTTTAGATCTTCAAAATAAATTATTTTTAGTATCAGACCACAATGACAGTTACAACCTGAGAAAAAAGTTGCATAAGGTGATAAAAAGCTTGAAGGAGAGAGTTATTGTATCAGGCCTCTTCAAATAGAAAAGAAAGCTGAAAATTAGATGCAACAGAAGTTGAATTTGAATTTCAGGGTGAGAAATTAAAATTTATTGCAATTTTATTAAAAGTAAATCAACACTTTAAAAATGTTATCACTCTAACCAATTATTTAGTGTTGGTTAAACTGTATTAAGTTTCACTCTTAATACGGGCTGGAGTGCAGTAGCACAGTCATGGCTCACTGCAGCGTCAAACTCCCTGGCTCAGTTGATACTCCCACCTCATCCTCTGGAGTAGCTGGTGTGACAAACACATGCCTTCGGACTCCGCTAATTTTCGTATTTTTTAGTAGAGACAGGGTTTTGCCATGTTGCCCAGGCTAGTCTCAAACTCCTGGGCTCAAGCATTCTGTTCCCATCAGCCTCCCAAAATGTTGGGATTACAGGAGTGAGCCACCATGCCCAGCCTTCCTGATAACCTTTTTCATTACCCTAAGCAATCGTCAGCAACATAACCCTAAATTTGCATAACAAAGGAAATTCTTAGGTGAAAATCAGCAAAATTTACATTGCAAAGTACAGAGAGAGAGAGAGAGTTAGTCAGGGTGTGTTGCAGGAAGATTAAAATGGATGCCAAGCCAAACACGAAATTATAGAAATCTACCATAGGATTTTACAAGGAGACCAATTTTATTTAGATAGGTAGTTTTAAATTTATTCTGTATCTTTTAACTGGGCCACTGAGTTCTTCCAATGCAGCCCGTATTGCAGAGGTTCCCACCTGCCAGGCTGTGGACCAGCACTAGCTTGTGGCCTGTTAGGAAGTGGGTCACACAGCAGGAGGTAAGTGACAGGTTGGCAAGTGTTGACACCTGAGCTTCACCTCCTGTCAGATCAATGGCAGCATTAGATTCTCATAGGAGCATGAAGAGATAGATAGATAGATAGATAGATAGATAGATAGATAGATAGATAGATAGAGGTATAGATATCTTAGATACCAGCTTTTAATTAAGCTGACTTTTAAATGTAAAGCTTTAAAAATCCTTTCAAATCTCTTACTATTATATTTTAGCAGAGATAATCAGCTGATATTCAAAAGGAGCATAAATATCAAACAAGAAAGGACTTGATTTAGGAAGCAAACCTAGGTTCCGACATTAAAATGGCAGAATCTTAGCCACTGAACTATAGCTAATGGTAGCTGCCATTGCTCTTCTTAGAAGAAGAAAAACTAGAGGCAGCTTTTTTAGTAAAAGGTACCCTTGTTTTGTGACTGAAGCCCCCCTAGTAGAAAAACATTTTTTAATCCTTTTTTCTGGCTGTTTTTGTTTGTTTTTTGTTTGTTTTTATTTTTGTTTTGTTTTTCAGTTTTGCAGCTGTAGGGGATTTCAGCCAATTCAGAGGACTTGGTCTGCATAAGTGGGAATTCTCATTCAGATTTGACCAAACCAGGTGGAGTTGGTGAAATCCAATGGGAACAGGAGTGAAAGGCCAAAACAAGAACAAGAAAAACAAGCAATACGATTACTGAGCACTCTAATGGTAAGGAGAAATCAAGGCCAGCTGGTTGTCAATCTTAAGTTTTAGTCATAACAAACCTGCACATTTTTCACATGTACCCTAGAACTTACAGTATAATAATAATTTAAAAAATTAAAAAAAAAAAAAAGGAAAGTGACAGACTGGGAATGGTGGTGCATGCCTGTAATCCCAGCTACTCAGGAGGCTGAGGCAGGAGAATCGCTTGAACCTAGGTGGCAGAGGTTGAGGTGAGCCAAGATTGCACCATTGCACTCCAGCCCGGGCAAAAAAAGCAAAACTTAGTCTCAAAATAAATAAATAAATAAGTAAATAAATAAATAAAATATAATAAAAATAAAAAAAAAAGAAAAGAAAAGAAAAGAAAATGACTTAAGACATTTATTTCAAGGCAAAACCCCAATTCAGCTACTGTTATGCCCAGACCGTTTGTTCCCCAAAGAAGACCACCAGAGTCCAGAGTCAAAGCCAAGCGGCAAGGATCTTTAATGCAAGTTCGAACTTGGTCCCTCCGTTCTACAGCATACAAGAGGGCCCCGAATGATGCATGTGCCCGCTTTTTATAGCCCGATGTATACAGGATATGTAAGGTTACAGAGGTACAAAGGAATTCTTTTGGTTGCAGCATTACAACTGGTAATTGGTTAATACAATTAACAGTTTTCTATTTGTTCCCACGCATTTAGTAAAACTACAAACGGTTGTGACCTTATCAGGGGCTCTCTAGGTGGTGTTTCTGAGATGTGTGAGGGGGGGGATGTGTTTGTGTTGGGCTCCGGAAGTTGGGACAAAATAGAGGATTGTGTTTGTACTGGGCCCAGGACTAAGATATGTGGCAGACACCGGTAATTAGAGCAGGACAGAGACTTTCACAACGTTTGTCCTTACAATGTCTGGAGTCTATAGATAACCTAATCGGTTAGGTCCGGGGTCGATCTTTAACTAGGCTCAGGGCGCCGCCTGGGCTATCAGGGCACCGCCCGGGCTGTTTGCCTATGGACTTCATTTCTGCCTTTTAGTTTTTTTCATTTGATCTCTTTCACTACCTACCTAGGAATGTGGCCAATGCTGAAAGCTGATCTCCACCATCTTGGAAGCAGGAAAAAGCTCAAACTTGCCTTACCTGTTGTAAGTGAGTAAAACCTCAGAAAAAGAGTCATACAGCTAAATCAACCTTAGATCTCAACCAAATTAGGGGAGATCTAGATTCTCTGGAGGGTAAATAAAACCTTCAGTACCTCAGCAAATTGTCCTGTTGGTTTGAGCAATAAAATCTTGGTACCATCCTGGGTACCAAGGTTTGAGGTTTGGTACCCAGGCTGGTACCAAGCACCAACAGAAGATTTGTCAAAGGTTAGGGCCACCTCCACTCAGAGTCCACTTTGTCACCAATTTGTAAACCAAAAAATATCTGAAGCAGGAATCAATCACTTTAGAGGTTTATTGTGCCAAAGTTAAGGATTTGCTTGAAAAGAAAAATCACAAATCCACAGGAACAATCTGTGGTCCATACTTTTTCCAAAGATGATTTTGAAACCTTCAGTATTTAAAGGGAAAATGTGGGCTGGAGGGGAAAGAGAGACGGTATTGTGACATTGCTGAATCCACATCTTGTAATAGAAAAGGAGCAGGTAGGGGAATAGTCCATTAAGTTTTCAACTAACTCTCAGTAAATCAGCACTTTATATAACATAAGGTGAACAGAGTAGCTATCTATGGAGATACATAACCTTTATCTGTAGCTCTCTGCTTGGTAGGAACAAAACGAAAGCAGGTTCTTGCATGATTCATCTTTCTGCTTCATTTTTTCTTTTTGGGATAATGAATTGGGGTCCTGAGATTTTACTTTTTTTCACAGACCCCAGGGAGTTATAGTTCCCCTAAATGAAAACAAAGGTTCAGAGTAAGAGAATATGTTAATTAACTACATAATAATATATAATAAGATTAACTGTTTTGTGCAAGCAAAAAACATTATAGTATATGTGGACAACTGGAAAAATGTAATTAAGACTGTGATGAGCATTGAGTGGCACTATGAGACCTGAAAGGTGTATACTACTTAACCAGATGCAAATGTTAGGAGATGGGAGAGATGTCCAGAAAGAGGAAACAAACAAGTGTCGAGATCCCAATAACTAAACTACAGTTTACCACAGTTGTGTGCTAGGGAAGTATTTGTGTGATTGAACGCATAATGGAATGTCTGAAAAAAGAGGAATAAAGCCTCTTTACCCTGAGCCCCTCATGTACTCCCAGCCCTGCCTAGAAAACCTCCAGCCACCCAAGATCTGTCAACTAAGAGATAAATGTCTGGCAGAGCAAAGGTCCTCCAGGTGGCATCTCATCTGGCAATTACATGCCTGTGTTTTACCAGTGTATAAATATTTTCAATATAATCACTGTATATGAGTAGAGAACTGGAAGGTTAATTGGGAAGTAATAATGAAGAACTTTGTGAACAATATTTAGGATTTTTGCCTGCATCCTAAGAGTAATTCTAAACCAAAGATGAAGTTTAAACAAATGAATTCCATGATTAGAAATATACCAGTATCAAAGCAGTGGTGAGCAAGAGAGTGAAAAAACAGAGGTAGAATTATTCTTACCTTTCCTTCAGAGCAGAACAGACGGAATGTAAGGAGGGCTATTACACCGTGAATGTTGGATATTAATTCTCAGAAAATAAGAATCAAATTTAGAGTTCTCATCTGGTCCCACAATATTGAAATACTGTCTAGACTTGCTGATTGGCATCTGAATGTCTGTTTCTCATTAAAGTGTAATGCTCTAGCTAAACAGTAGAGAGGAGAGTAGTTGAGTCTTCAAATGAGATTTTCTATTCAGAGTCAGTATAATTTGGTTCTCTTCTCACTGAAGTCTATTATCACATCGTCAAATTATACTACTGTATAACATAAAATCTAGTTATAGAGACTTGAAATCTAGATTTGGCAGCATTTAACACATTTTTATCTTTCTCTAAAAATATCTTTTACCACTATAACTCAAGCTTTTCACCCTATCACATCTAGGCAGGCAGTTGAATACACAATTACTGCATAGTTCAGGTAATAAACTTTGCACTATTTTTCACGAAGGCAATATGTATTGTGGTCATTCTCTCAATTATTTTCCTTTTGAAATGTTGTTCTCACTTCTGATTATAATATTAAAGTTTTTAGTCTTGCCATAAAAATCCGTAGTGCGATTGTTTGCTTATATACTCTGCCCAATGAATAATGAAGTCTCCAAAATATTAAAATTTTCTTATAATTAGTAGTGTCTGCTGTATCCATTTAATGTTGGGTATGCTCCATTTTTTTAAATGCTTCTGGTAATTTACTCAAACAAACTGCATACTGTAAATGAAGTCAGTCATTATATGTTGAATACTATAAACTAATGTATATCATTTAAAAGATGTGTTTGACTTCAGTGATTTAAGTTTTGTGTTATTAACTGAAAATCAGAAATGGTATCTAAAATTACTACTGAATTGATCAACTTAATTTGATAATACAGTTCATCAATGTGACAAAGCATTAAAGCAGTTACTTTCTCTCTCTTTTTTTTTTTTTTTGGTTTGATATTATCCTTTTAAATGTCTTCATTGTTGACCTGATTTCCAGAAAATTAATTCTTCACAGATTTTATTTGTTCTATCAGCATAGCAGAAACAAAAACATCCTGCCATAAATTGTGCTTGCAGTTAGAGCTTAATGATAAATACATCCTTGTTCTCTGCTACTTCGAATGATGAAGTGCTGTTAGCACTGAATTCTCGCTTTACTACTCTAGACCCAGTGAATAACATTAATTGTTTTATAAGCCTACACCAACTCATTTTCTCTGATTCATAAAACAGTTATGCACCATTAAGAAGTATTTCTCAGTAGGGTCCATTTTTCCCCTTAAAAGAGAGTTTGAATTCATTCATCTCCCATTCTTATTCTGAAAATGCAGCATGAACTTTGAATTATACACTAAATTTTACGCAATTCTCAGTCACTAAATTAGCTGAGAAAGGGAAAATATCTTAAACTACGTTAGAATGCAGATTTAGCACAATAGAGTTGCAAGGAAAATATGCCAATTATTTTGAACAAATATGTGTGCTATTTGAAGTCTTAAAGTATTTGCAAGAATGATATTTGCTTTTTAAACTTCAGAGAACAAAAGCATTGCAAGTGGACACCAAAACATCAAATACTATTCAGTCTGGTATTCAGAAACATGAGGGAATCATATACATCCTATATGTATGTATTAATTAGAAGAATGGAAATAGCTGAATTTAATTATTGGCAAAAGCTCTGACTTCTCTAAATTATGTAACCCAGTAATCCAGAAAGGTAAACAAAGCAGGAAGTGAAATTAAATCAGCAATTAAAATTTTTTAATAAACTTCTATTCTCTAGAGAATTTCCTAAAAAATATTATGTCACTATAGAAATACAGATAATTAAAGTTTAATATGTTTTAGTTTAGAATATACTCCTCTAAGTCAGTGAAGCAGATTTTAATTTGTATGAACAATTCAGACCAAGAGGCAAAAGTTTTGATTTGTCTCATAAGTTTACCTTTGTTTTCCTCTGCAGAACAGAAAAAGTAAACCAATGATAATTTTTATTATAAAAATAAATCCTTATATCCCTGCTTTTAGCACATTCTAAAACTTAAAACCTAATGGAAAATAAGCCATCAAGAGAAATGAACCAGTATAAAACTATTCAAATTTCTAATGAGCAGGAATGGGACAAACTCTCAAACAGCACCATATTTATTTACAGGGCCAAGATGCTGAAGTGTAGTGTGGGCAGCTTGGTTTTTGTTTTTGTTTTTGTTTTCACTCAGATGACACCATTAGGAAAATCATAGCCTCTTTTTTGTTCCTGCATTATATAAATACAAAATATCGAGGCCAGTTTCAATCATGGTGGTCCAAAATGAGTTGCTATATCACATTTGTTATAAATGATGTGCTAGATATGAGAGAAATTGGTTTTTCCCTGACCTCTGAAACGGGGCACATTGCCTGCTTGCTTGCTTGCTTGCTTTTTTTTTTTTTTTTTTTTTTTGCATAGCATCTATTTTTTTTATTGTTTAGCATATTCTGCGAGGTTTTGAGAGGCAGCACTGAAAGCATCAATGTTAGAAATATAAGTCAGTTGAGCTCTTGAATGAGAAATGATAATCACTACATATGAATGAATTTGTCTAAAAGGAGTGCAATTCATACTTTGGAGATACCCCCTTTATTTAGCTACAATTAGCAGTATGCTCCTCATTCTATGTTTTCTTCTTATAATATGTGTTTAGTATATTTTGACTTAATAGTTGATTTTAAAATGTAATTTTCTTTGAAAATAACTTTTTCAGTAACCAAATCAATTTCCAATGAAAAGGAAACTGCATTTGCTACAATTGAAATGTTATATGTACCCTAAATTTATTTCTTAAATTATTTTACTACAGTACGAACACTTAACATGAGATCTACCCTTCAATAAAATTTTAAGTGTCCAATACAATGTTGTTGACTGTAGGCCTAATGTTGTGCACCAGAGCTCCAGAATTGATTCATCTTACTGAATAAAAACTGTGTGCCCATTGATAAGTAACTGTCCATATCCGCTCCTACCATAGTTGCCTTGACAACCACCATTCCAGTTTTTGATTCTATGAATTTATTTTAGATACCTCATATAAAAGGAATTATGCAGTATTTGTCTTTCTGTGACTGGGTTATTTCACCAAATATAATGTTATCCAGGCCCACTCATATTATCTCATATTAAAGAACTTTGTTTTTTAAGGGTGAATATTGTATTGTATGTATATACCACATTTTCTTTGTGCATTCATCCATTAATGGACATTTAGGTTGCTTCTACATCTTGGCTGTTGTGAATAGTGCTGCAATAAACGTTGGGAGTGTAGATACCTCTTTAAGAATTTGATTTCAATTATTTTGGTTATATGTCCAGAAATATGCTTACTGGCCCAAATGATAGTTTTCTTTTTATTTATTTATTTTTTGAGGAACTTCCATACTGTTTTCCAAATACTATGAATTAACTGGTCTGTATTGCATTTCCACCAAGAGTTTGCAAGGTTCCTAATTTCTCTGCATCCTCACCAACATTTGTCTTTTTTTTTTTTTCTTCATTGCTCACCTGTCAGAATGGCTATTATTAACACAGGGCACATTGCTTTTTTTGGTGGTGACTGCTAAGAGTGCTCGAAGCAATGAGACCATCGTAGAGGATTGAAATAGACAGTCTTTAATTTTAGCCATCTATTTAGCAGCCACATAAAAGCTACGTACTTCTAGAATTATCTGAATTTATGAAAAGTGAAGAGTATTTTTAATAGATTCTAGGCCGGGCGCGTGGCTCAAGCCTGTAATCCAGCACTTTGGGAGGCTGAGACGGGCGGATCACGAGGTCAGGAGATCGAGACCATCCTGGCTAACACGGTGAAACCTCGTCTCTACTAAAAATACAAAAAACTAGCCGGGCGAGATGGCGGGCGCCTGTAGTCCCAGCTACTCTGGAGGCTGAGGCAGGAGAATGGCGTAACCCCGGGAGGCGAAGCTTGCAGTGAGCTGAGATCTGGCCACTGCACTCCAGCCTGGGCGACAGAGCGAGACTCCGTCTCAAAAAAAAAAAAAAAAAAAAAAAATAGATTCTAAAGATTTTTATCTTGATACCATTGATAAGAAATTTTTTTTATGAGGGCGGAGCAAGATGGCCGAATAGGAACAGCTCCAGTCTCCAACTCCCAGCGCGAGCGACACAGAAGACCGCTGATTTCTGCATTTTCAACTGAGGTACTGTGGTCATCTCACTAGGGAGTGCCGGACAATCGGTGCTGGTCAGCTGCTGCAGCCTGACCAGCGAGAGCTGAAGCAGGGCGAGGCATCGCCTCACCTGGAAGCGCAAGGGGGAAGGGGATCCGTTTTCCTAGCCAGGGGAACTGAGACACACAACACCTGGAAAATCGGGTAACTCCCACCCCAATACTGCGCTGTAAGCATACAGGCACACCAGAATATATCCCACACCTGGCCGGGAGGGTCCCACGCCCACGAAGCCTCCCTCACTGCTAACACAGCAGTCTGCCGCGATCTATCCGCAAGGCAGCAGCGAGGCTGGGGGAGGGGCGCCCGCCATTGCTGAGGCTTAAGTAGGTAAACAAAGCCGCTGGGAAGCTCAAACTGGGTGGAGCTCACAGCAGCTCAAGGAAGCCTGCCTGTCTCTGTAGTCTCCACCTCTGGGGACAGCGCACAGCTGAAGACCAACAGGGGAAGTAGCGGGAGCCGGTGCAGACGCGAACGACTCTGTCTGACAGCTTTGGGGAGAGCCGCGGATCTCCCAACGCGGAGGTTGAGATCTGAGAACGGACAGACTGCCTGCTCAGGTGTGTCCCTGACCCCTGAGTAGCCTAGCTGGGAGAAATCCCCCACTAGGGGCAGTCTGACACCCCACACCTCACAGGGTGGAGTACACCCCTGAGAGGAAACTTCCAAAGGAAGAATCAGACAGGTACACTCGCTGTTCAGCAATATTCTATCTTCGGCAACCTCTGCTGCTGATCCCCAGGCAAACAGGGTCTGGAGTGGACCTCAAGCAATCTCCAACAGACCAACAGACAGTCCTTCTGACTGTCAGAAGGAAAACTATCAAACAGGAAGGACACCTATACCAAAACCCCATCAGTACGTCACCATCATCAAAGACCAGAGGCAGATAAAACCACAAAGATGGGGAAGAAGCAGGGCAGAAAAGCTGGAAATTCAAAAAATAAGAGTGCATCTCCCCCTGCAAAGGAGCGCAGCCCATCGCCAGCAACGGATCAAAGCTGGTCAGAGAATGACTTGGACGAGAGGAGAGAAGAAGGCTTCAGTCCATCAAACTTATCAGAGCTAAAGGAGGAATTACGTACCCAGCGCAAAGAAACTAAAAATCTTGAAAAAAGAGTGGAAGAATTGACAGCTAGACTAATTAATGCAGAGAAGATCATAAACGAAATGACAGAGATGAAAACCATGACACGAGAAATACGTGACAAATGCACAAGCTTCAGTAACCGACTCGATCAACTGGAAGAAAGAGTATCAGCGATTGAAGATCAAATGAATGAAATGAAGCGAGAAGAGAAACCAAAAGAAAAAAGAAGAAAAAGAAATGAGCAAAGCCTGCAAGAAGTATGGGATTACGTAAAAAGACCAAATCTACGCCTGATTGGGGTGCCTGAAAGTGAGGGGGAAAATGGAACCAAGTTGGAAAACACTCTTCAGGAAATCATCCAGGAGAACTTCCCCAACCTAGTAGGGCAGGCCAACATTCAAATTCAGGAAATACAGAGAACGCCACAAAGATACTCCTCCAGAAGAGCAACTCCAAGACACATAATTGCCAGATTCACCAAAGTTGAAATGAAGGAAAAAATCTTAAGGGCAGCCAGAGAGAAAGGTCGGGTTACCCACAAAGGGAAGCCCATCAGACTAACAGCAGATCTCTCGGCAGAAACTCTACAAGCCAGAAGAGAGTGGGGGCCAATATTCAACGTTCTTAAAGCAAAGAATTTTAAACCCAGAATTTCATATCCAGCCAAACTAAGTTTCATAAGTGAAGGAGAAATAAAATCCTTTACAGATAAGCAAATGCTTAGAGATTTTGTCACCACCAGGCCTGCCTTACAAGAGACCCTGAAGGAAGCACTAAACATGGAAAGGAACAACCGGTACCAGCCATTGCAAAAACATGCCAAAATGTAAAGCCCATTGAGGCTAGGAAGAAACTGCATCAACTAACGAGCAAAATAACCAGTTAATATCATAATGGCAGGATCAAGTTCACACATAACAATATTAACCTTAAATGTTAATGGACTAAATGCTCCAATTAAAAGACACAGACTGGCAAACTGGATAAAGAGTCAAGACCCATCAGTCTGCTGTATTCAGGAGACCCATCTCACATGCAGAGACATACATAGGCTCAAAATAAAGGGATGGAGGAAGATCTACCAAGCAAATGGAGAACAAAAAAAAGCAGGGGTTGCAATCCTTGTCTCTGATAAAACAGACTTTAAACCATCAAAGATCAAAAGAGACAAAGAAGGCCATTACATAATGGTAAAGGGATCAATTCAACAGGAAGAGCTAACTCTCCTAAATATATATGCACCCAATACAGGAGCACCCAGATTCATAAAGCAAGTCCTTAGGGACTTACAAAGAGACTTAGACTCCCATACAATAATAATGGGAGACTTCAACACTCCGCTGTCAACATTAGACAGATCAACGAGACAGAAAGTTAACAAGGATATCCAGGAATTGAACTCATCTCTGCACCAAGCGGACCTAATAGACATCTATAGAACTCTCCACCCCAAATCAACAGAATATACATTCTTCTCAGCACCACATCACACTTATTCCAAAATTGACCACATAATTGGAAGTAAAGCACCCTCAGCAAATGTAAAAGAACAGAAATTATAACAAACTGTCTCTCAGACCACAGTGCAATCAAACTAGAACTCAGGACTAAGAAACTCAATCAAAACCACTCAACTACATGGAAACTGAACAACCTGCTCCTGAATGACTACTGGGTACATAACGAAATGAAAGCAGAAATAAAGATGTTCTTTGAAACCAATGAGAACAAAGATACAACATACCAGAATCTCTGGGACACATTTAAAGCAGTGTGTAGAGGGAAATTTATAGCACTAAATGCCCACAGGAGAAAGCAGGAAAGATCTAAAATTGACACTCTAACATCACAATTCAAAGAACTAGAGAGGCAAGAGCAAACACATTCAAAAGCTAGCAGAAGGCAAGAAATAACTAAGATCAGAGCCGAACTGAAGGAGATAGAGACACAAAAAACCCTCCAAAAAATCAATGAATCCAGGAGTTGGTTTTTTGAAAAGATCAACAAAATTGACAGAACGCTAGCAAGGCTAATAAAGAAGAAAAGAGAGAGGAATCAAATAGATGCAATAAAAAATGATAAAGGGGATATCACCACCGACCCCACAGAAATACAAACTACCATCAGAGAATACTATAAACGCCTCTACGCAAATCAACTAGAAAATCTAGAAGAAATGGATAATTTCCTGGACACTTACACTCTCCCAAGGCTAAACCAGGAAGAAGTTGAATCCCTGAATAGACCAATAGCAGGCTCTGAAATTGAGGCAACAATTAATAGCCTACCCACCAAAAAAAGTCCAGGACCAGATGGATTCACAGCTGAATTCTACCAGAGGTACAAGGAGGAGCTGGTACCATTCCTTCTGAAACTATTCCAATCAATAGAAAAAGAGGGAATCCTCCCTAACTCATTTGATGAGGCCAACATCATCCTGATACCAAAGCCTGGCAGAGACACAACAACAAAAGAGAATTTTAGACCAATATCCCTGATGAACATTGATGCAAAAATTCTCAATAAAATACTGGCAAACCGGATTCAGCAGCACATCAAAAAGCTTATCCACCATGATCAAGTGGGCTTCATCCCTGGGATGCAAGGCTGGTTCAACATTCGCAAATCAATAAACGTAATCCAGCATATAAACAGAACCAAAGACAAGAACCACATGATTGTCTCAATAGATGCGGAAAAGGCTTTTGACAAAATTCAACAGCCCTTCATGCTAAAAACGCTCAATAAATTCGGTATTGATGGAACGTATCTCAAAATAATAAGAGCCATTTATGACAAACCCACAGCTAATATCATACTGAATGGGCAAAAACTGGAAAAATTCCCTTTGAAAACTGGCACAAGACAGGGATGCCCTCTCTCACCACTCCTATTCAACATAGTGTTGGAAGTTCTGGCTAGAGCAGTCAGGCAAGAGAAAGAAATCAAGGGTATCCAGTTAGGAAAAGAAGAAGTCAAATTGTCCCTGTTTGCAGATGACATGATTGTATATTTAGAAAACCCCATCGTCTCAGCCCAAAATCTCCTTAAGCTGATAAGCAACTTCAGCAAAGTCTCAGGATACAAAATTAATGTGCAAAAATCACAAGCATTCTTATACACCAGTAACAGACAAGCAGAGAGCCAAATCAGGAATGAACTTCCATTCACAATTGCTTCAAAGAGAATAAAATACCTAGGAATCCAGCTTACAAGGGATGTAAAGGACCTCTTCAAGGAGAACTACAAACCACTGCTCAGTGAAATCAAAGAGGACACAAACAAATGGAAGAACATACCATGCTCATGGATAGGAAGAATCAATATCGTGAAAATGGCCATACTGCCCAAGGTTATTTATAGATTCAATGCCATCCCCATCAAGCTACCAATGAGTTTCTTCACAGAATTGGAAAAAACTGCTTTAAAGTTCATATGGAACCAAAAAAGAGCCCGCATTGCCAAGACAATCCTAAGTCAAAAGGACAAAGCTGGAGGCATCACGCTACCTGACTTCAAACTATACTACAAGGCTACAGTAACCAAAACAGCATGGTACTGGTACCAAAACAGAGCTATAGACCAATGGAACAGAACAGAGTCCTCAGAAATAATACCGCACATCTACAGCCATCTGATCTTTGACAAACCTGAGAGAAACAAGAAATGGGGAAAGGATTCCCTATTTAATCAATGGGGCTGGGAAAATTGGCTAGCCATAAGTAGAAAGCTGAAACTGGATCCTTTCCTTACTCCTTATACGAAGATTAATTCAAGATGGATTAGAGACTTAAATGTTAGACCTAATACCATAAAAACCCTAGAAGAAAATCTAGGTAGTACCATTCAGGACATAGGCATGGGCAAGGACTTCATGTCTAAAACACCAAAAGCAATGGCAGCAAAAGCCAAAATTGACAAAAGGGATCTAATTAAACTAAAGAGCTTTTGCACAGCAAAAGAAACTACCATCAGAGTGAACAGGCAACCTACAGAATGGGAGAAAATTTTTGCAACCTACTCATCTGACAAAGGGCTAATATCCAGAATCTACAAAGAACTCAAACAAATATACGAGAAAAAAACAAACAACCCCATCAAAAAGTGGGCAAAGGATATGAACAGACATTTCTCAAAAGAAGATATTCATACAGCCAACAGACACATGAAAAAATGCTCATCGTCACTTGCCATCAGAGAAATGCAAATCAAAACCACAATGAGATACCATCTCACACCAGTTAGAATGGCAATCATTAAGAAGTCAGGAAACAACAGGTGTTGGAGAGGATGTGGAGAAATAGGAACACTTTTACACTGTTGGTGGGATTGTAAACTAGTTCAACCATTATGGAAAACAGTATGGCAATTCCTCAAGGATCTAGAACTAGATGTACCCTATGACCCAGCCATCCCACTACTGGGTATATACCCAAAGGATTATAAATTATTCTACTACAAAGACACATGCACACGTATGTTTATTGCGGCACTATTCACAATAGCAAAGACTTGGAATCAACCCAAATGTCCATCTGTGACAGACTGGATTAAGAAAATGTGGCACATATACACCATGGAATACTATGCAGCCATAAAAAAGGATGAGTTTGCGTCCTTTGTAGGGACATGGATGCAGCTGGAAACCATCATTCTTAGCAAACTATCACAAGAAGAGAAAACCAAACACCGCATGTTCTCACTCATAGGTGGGAACTGAACAATGAGATCACTTGGACTCGGGAAGGGGAACATCACGCACTGGGGCCTATCATGGGGAGGGGGGAGGGGGGAGGAGGGAGGGATTGCATTGGGGAGTTATACATGATATAAATGATGAATTGATGGGTGCTGACGAGTTGATGGGTGCAGCACACCAACATGGCATAAGTATACATATGTAACAAACCTGCACGTTATGCACATGTACCCTAGAACTTAAAAAAAAAAAAGAAATTTTTTTTTATTTGGATTAAACATATGCAGTGACAAAAATTGAAATCACTAAGATATCATCAGTCTTGATCTTCCATCAGGAATCTAAAGAGCAAGTTTATAAGGCAAAATAGCTGTAATAGTTGTAGATACCTAAATAGCTGAAATAAAGGCAGATAAACACTCTATTTTAAAATAGATGTAAGCTCCTTATTGACTGATTGTTATAGATTCACAGAAACTCACGCTAGCACATACACACACACACACACACACACTATATATATAGATGTCTTCTGCAAAGTAGTTCTTCTCTTCATTTAATTCTAAGTGAAGGAAAAAAAAACTAGGTAATTATGAATTCAACAATGATTAAAACCAGTGAGAGGTGCACATGCCTATGAAAACATAGAAGTGAAGTTCCTTGAAGTATGTGCATGTTTTTGCCTAGTAAAGTAATGAAGAAATGGCATAGAAAAAATGAGCACAATTGCAAAGCATTATATTAAATTCTGTGTATTCTTCATGAATAACTCCACAGTGAAGATGTTGTTTGAATAAGAAAGAGTTTTCATCAAATTTTGAGGGATTATATTTGGCTTTAAATTATATTTCTGAATTGAAGGCAGGTAATTTAGTTGGTATTAGTTTCATGATCTAACAGTTGTATAAATTATGGTATGAGAAAATCAGAAAGTTGGCTTGGCTAGAAATGGCTTATGATGATTACAATAAAATCAAATTATAATTTATTAATAAATAATACAAAGCAATTCAAAGATTTTAATGGTGAATCTCAAATACTTTATAATAGGCTGAAAATTTCATCCCTTAGGAGGGATTTTTTTTCATTTCCTGAAATACATGAGTTTATAATGCAATGCAAATTTCAACTCTTAAAATAACTTTATTCTAAATAATAATAAATTATCTATAAATGTCAAACTTACGTATATGCAGTTCTATATTTTCATTTCCTTGTGTATTTGATTAAGTAAAATATTTTCTTCTTGTCAGAATTATAAAAATACAATAATAATAATGGCTACCCTAATTGAGTGCTCATGATATACTAAACAGCTGTGCTAAATGCTTTGCAGGCATACCATCTTTAGAGTTCACAGAAAATTTATTTGATAAAGTATTAGCATTTCTTATAGAGAAGAAAACTAATAGCATAGACGGGAAGATTATGCTTATAAGTTACATAAAACAAAGACATAAATTGTACTAAAATTGGTCTGATTGTAAATTCATGCCTCAAATGCCCATGAAATCCTCATTCTCATAAGTGTTTTAATGTTGAAATCCCTAAAAGTTTAAAGCACTCTTTACCCTTTTCTGCAGGCAATATTGTCTACTGGCTCCACCTCTGGCCTACCAGAGCAAGGACTTATTTAATGGGGCAGAGATAAAGTTTGGTAATATAAAAATGGAAGAGCACAGAGGAAAATAAAACTTTGTTTCTCTTTCCTTGAATACTAGAATATTTTAAATATTTTTATACTATTTTAAAACACAAACAGAAAGCTAATATGGTTTGGTGTTGAACTATGGCAGTTACGCTATTTTTTCCTATACAAAAGAAATAATTATAACCTTGTAAGAAATGAGTGAAATGATCATCATTTTCTGCCATTTACTCCATCTGGAACCATTTGTAGTTTCATTGAAGTGTAATAATTCTGTAAGCAGAGTTTCAGTAATATATTGCAACTTTTGGCCTTTACAATTTGCATCAAGTTCCAGATACTGTGGCTCACCAGTAAAGGCTGTTCACTTCCTACTCTGACCTCAAGTTTAGAAGTGCCACAAACATGAGATGGGTATGGATGATTCCAATGCTAACCAAAGAAACTACAAGGAAAAACACAGAGTTCTAGAAATGAGTCAGGGAAGTCTACGTTCTTAAGTGTCCCCACCCAAAACTCATCTTGAATTGTAATAATCCCACGTGTCAAGGGTGAACCAGGTAGAGAGATAATTGAATCATGGGTGGTTTCCCCCATACTGTTCTCTTAATAGTGAGTGAGTTCTCATGAGACATGATGGTTTTGTAAGGGGCTTTTTCCCCATTTGTTCAGTACTTCTCCTTACTGCTGTCATGTGAAGAAGGACATGTTTGCTTGCCCTTCCATCATAATTGTAAGTTTCCTGAGACCTCCCAACCATGCTGAACTATGAGTCAATTAAACCTATTTCCTTTATAAATTAGAAAAAAAAAGAAAGAAAGAAATGGCAGCCTATGAAAGGGGAATGCCAAAACCAATTTATACGAAGTAAGCTGTCCACATTGTACTGAGCAGTTAGTGAGTAACTCAGTCAGCAGAGTGTAAAAGCTACAGTGCTTCATCGATACAGGTCAGAATATCAAAGAAGGCTATAAAGCTGGGAAACCTATAATAGTGGGTGGGTAGATGCTGGCCTACTCTTTGCTCTAAGTCATGCACTGAGAAATTACAAAAAACTCAGTGTGACAAACATGGTGGTATCGGGAGGTTCTGTGACAGTCAAGGTTACCTGAAAATATGGTGGCAGAGTAAGCGAGGAGTGGTTAACTCTTTGTCCTCTAAAGTCTTCTACCGGAGTTCAAGATAGAATCCAACCCCAACAGGTTATGTGCCAAGGTAGTTGACAGATGTCCTGCAACATGAGCTAACATGGGGGAAGTAAAGAGACATTTAATGTGTGCAGAAATTTCATTCATTAGTTAATTCGTTATATAAAAGCTTACCTTGCATTTAGTAGTTGGTAGCACTGTTCTAGACCATGCAGTTCTAGTGAGAAACAAAATAACAAAAATCCCAGTCTCCTCATAAGTCATTTTACATCTTACATCCTACAGCCTTATTGTAGGAGGTTGCCTATAATAAGTAAACTATATAAATTATACAGATTATACATTATATGATGACAAGTACTGATAAAAACATATGGCAGGGAAAGTTTGAATTATGGAAGGGATGGATAGAATGTCTATACCTAGAAAGTAAAGTTGAGTAAAGATTTGAAAGAATCTAGGGAGTGAAGTGGTGAGGAAGAATATTCCAAGAACATACATTATCCGTTCTTTATATTGGAATGGGGGAAGCGCCTGGTACTTCAGCCTAGTGGTGAAGAAGAAAAGACAGTGGGACGTGAGATTATCACAGGGACTTCGGAAGTAAGCTTATAAACTGTGGCTGTAATTCAGAGTATAACAGGAAGCCATGAGTATTTTAAGCAGAGAGTGATTTATATTTTAATAGGATCCTTTGGGCTTCTGTGTTAAAAATAGCCTATAAGTGCAAAGATAGAAACTAGATGATGGATTAGGGAGCTGTGACAATTATTCAGGTAAGAAATAATGTTTGCATAAACTGATAGTTCCTAAGGTATTAAGAAGTGGCTTTTTTGTGGATTAATTTTGAAAACCGACTTAACCATATTAGCTACAGTGGTAGCTGAGAAAAAGTTAGGAATTAAAGATGACACTAAATATTTTGGTTTGAACCAGTCTAAAAACAGATTTTTCTTATCTGATAAGATGGGAGATACTGCAAGAAAAGCAAGATATAAAGAACAGAATATCAGCAGCTAAGTTTTGTAATTGATCATTTTTAGGTGTTTATAAGATATCTAAGTAGAGGTGAAGAGTAGGCAGCTAAATATGAATGTGCCAAATTGGAAAGACTTGAAATTGATGGTATAAGTTTATTTAATTAGAACCATAGATAATTCCAATATAGCTGCTAGGGAGGAAAAGGAAGAAAGAAAATGAGAGGGAGAAGAGAGAGAAGAAAATGAGAGGGAGAAGAGAAACAGAGAGGGGAGAAAGAGGAAGAGAGAGGGAAAGCGGAACTGAGTGGGTAAGGGAGCAAGGGAGAGGGAAGGGGAGGAGGTAAGAAGAAAGAAAGAGAAGAGAAAGAGGGAAGGAAAGAAAAAGGAAGTAAAGAGAAGGAAGACAATGAAAGAAGAAAGCGAAAGAGATCAATAACTAAATCAAGCTCACTACGATATATTGAGCTAGAGATGTGAGGACCTTCACAGGAGACTGAGAAAAGCTGTCAGTGAGAACAAAGGAAAACCAAGAAAATGGGGTACACTGTCAACCTAGCAAAGAAAATACTTCGGGGAGGGTGGGTTATCACTTTTGCTTATAGGTCCAGTAAGGTAAGGTTAAAAACTGACCATTAGATTTAGCAAAATTGAGGTAATTTTAGATCAGATAATTATCTCTCAAACTGACCATGTAATAGGCTACAAGGGAAATCTTAAGAAGCTTCCCTGCAAATGCACATGAAATTTTCCAACAATAATCCAAATATTAAAATATATTACAGAAATGTAAATTTTAAAAATATAACTGAAGATCAAATGATATACTACTATATAATCCTTGGTTTACAAGAAAGTCGTATGTAATGTAGAACACACTGCATTATCAGTTAAGCCAAATCTGTATTTAGAGAAATTTTATATATATGAACACTGCTTTTAAGAAAAATGCTGAAGAAAATACATCGTTAAGAAAACACAACATTAAGAAAAATACACCATTAAAAGATTGCTAAGGTACTAAATATACAAGTGTAAACTTAAATTAAGTTTTAATTTGTATATTAAATTAAACTTAAATTTCATTTTAATTCAACTTACTAAGTTGAATTAAAATAAAAAATAAAAAGTATTATGATGAAATTATTGCAAAAATAATTTTTCCAAAGGGTGGCAAAGAGAAAGTGAAATAAATGTATAAAGTAATAAAATCGGTTGCAGAGCTTTTAAAGACCATAATAGATTCTACAAACTTTAAATGGCAAAACATAAAAATTCTAACTGAAATTGCAATATTTTCTAGAATTTATAATAAGCAAACTTGGTTATAAAAACTACTTTCAGTGCTACAATAAACATCTGATAGCATGCAATGGAAACCAGTCACCTATCTCCCACCCTGTACACCCTGACAAAAGCCTCAGAACCAAGCAATTTATAGGCAAATTCCAACAAATTATTTAGAAGCAGGTAATTTCTACCTCTCACAAATATATCTAGGAAGTAGAAAGTGTGAAAAATTTTGTTTAATTCAATTTATAAATTCAATCTACTTTTATGATAAAACACTTCAAAGCATTACAGGAGAAAAAATTATGAGAAAATACCCTTAAGAACAGAGTTTGATAATCTTGGTATAATTAGCCAGTTTGTTATATAGTGTATTAAACATTACTGATTTTGCTTCAGTAGGTTTTATCCCTTGTGTGAGAGCTAATGGCATTGAAAATTTCTGTAAATAATTAATGAAGAAAATGATTGTCATAGAAAATCTTGATAAATATTATGAAGAAAATGCTAATATATTGAAAAAGATAATTTTTCAAAGTTCAAAAATTGAAAATGTAAATAAACTCTTAGGAAACAAGAAACAGGTAAGAGATTCTTATTTTGACATAGAATATAAACACACCCTGAGAAGGAATAAGGCAGAAGAAGGCGGGCATCAAAGTCAATGAAAAAACTTAAAAATATCTTCTTATTAAAGATTAAAAGGACAAGAATGCCTGCTTTTACCACTAATGTTTAAAATTATTTTTAAGTAACTGAAAAGTTCAGTACGTAAACTAAATAGGAAGCCTAAAGACTGTGAGGGAAAATTTTTTTACAGTAATTTGTAGATTGCATGTGTAATGGTTAATTGTGTGTGTCAATTTGGCAGGCTATGGTGCTCGGTTGTTTGGCCAAACACTAGTCTAGATATTGCTATAAAGGTATTTTGTATGAGTGATTAACATCTAAAATCAGTTCACTTTAAGTAAAGCACATTATCGTGGATGATGAGAGTGGACCTCATTCAATTAGTTGAAGACCTTAACAGAAAAAACAAATTTCCCAGGAAAGAATAAATTCTGTCTCAAGACTTTAGCATAAAATTCCTTCCTGAGGTTCCAGCCTACCCTATGGATTTCAGACTTTCCAGCATCCAGTTATCTGAACTAATTCCTATATATAATACATATATACAGACACATACATGTATACATATATAATACACAAATATTCACATATATGTGTATACATATATAAAATAAGATATTTATAACACTATGTATTAATCATTTATGTAATATCAAATTGTAATATGTTAATATAAAATATATATTTACATATAGCCATTTATCTATTTATAGAATCTATCTCTCCTATTGCTTCTCATTCTCTGGAGAGGCCTGACTGATACATCATGATCACCAACATGATAAATCAAAAATAATTTATACATACATTTGAAGGAACTGTAAAGTGCTTTCAGCAATTTTGTGTGGTCAGCATGGAAAATTCAATACCTTTTCTATATATCAGGAATTACCAACTAGAAAATACAATAAAAATTAATATGCCTTTACACTAGCAACAAAAATATTCTTAGGGAGATTTTTGAATTAACGTATCCCTAGATTTTCCCTTGAGGAAGACAATTTTTCAATTTACGTATGTCCTTAGATCTTCATAGGGAAATATGTGAATTAATGTATGTCAGTTCCCATGTTAATAAATACAAAGCTCATCAAAATGGCAACAAGTTTATATTGGAAGCTGATTCTGAAAGTAAGTAACAATAAAAATGCAGGGAGAGCCAAGACAATTTTGAAAGAGAAGAACACACAGGGAAGACAGTTCATGTAGATATAAGTAGATATAAGGATTAATTCAAAGTAGCAGTTATATAAACGGTACAAAATATGCGTGCAGAAGGAAAACATATCAATAAAGCACAATAGAAATCTTATTCATACCTGGAGGCTGACATTATTATAGAGATGGCTTTAGGATAGAGATTACTGCAGGATGGATGTATTATTTAAAAGCTAGTATTATAATTTTTTCTTTTTAATCTGGAAAAAATGTTGATTGTTTTACATTGTGTCTTACGTGAAATGTATCTGATTCAAAAGATTAAGAGCTAAATAAGGATCACCTAAAATATCAAGTCCATGGGAGAAAATTTTAAAAATCTATATATAAATATTTTGTATATGTATATATGTATATCACTATGATATATACATATATAAATAAAAAACACATACACACAAATCTAAATCTTTTCTATCCATCCAATCATAATCCTACCTTCCCCTTTTCCATAGTTTACATGATCTATATTCATATATTTCTATCCCTATCCCGATATATATATTTTCAACATCTGGGCATCCATTTCCAGTGGTTAGATAAAGCTGGTGACAGATAGGATCTTGGTGAGCCATCCTGGCCCATGACATGATTTTATTGCCCTTAGTTTTTCCCTAGGCTTATTCTGAGAAAATTAAAAGTGTCTGTTCAGGACTCAGAACATCAATGAGACAGATAACTTGTCCTGCCTTCCCAGGGTCCCACTGTTACAGTGATTCCTTTCTATTAACTTCTAACCATGAGGAATCTGTTCTGATGCTCCCACTTCCATTTTTTTCACAGACAATTACATCAGAAGTAGGTGCTAAATTATTTCCTCAAAAGGTACAGAGAATGATTTGTGATGTATAATTATTACTCAAAAATATCATATATTCAATAGTCACCAAGTGATTAAAATATTTCTAATTTAGCAAATATTTCTAAAGAAAACATTCAAAATATAACCCCAAATAATACCCCTAAATAGTCTGAAAATGCCCCTATACAATCTGACACTAATGTTTCCCTTGATATTGCTAATATGAGAGAATTATAAAAATAATTATGGAAACACAGACACAGGCATACATGTTTATATACCCACACAAATATTTATAAATTAAGAAGTCTCTATAATTAGCTACTTTGTGATCAGACAGCATCACTCCTGGCCTCCACACTGACATGAAGAAGAGTCAAGATCATTTGAGATGCTTAACAAGGTATTTTTATCTTCTCCCATTTTCAGACTCATAGCCTCACCTCAACAAAATGGCGGAAACATTTGCACTACACTTGTCCCGATTAGTAATTCAATTTTACTCTGTGCTTTTCATGTTTCACCTCGTAATTAAATCTACATCAACTATACATAAACCTTCATCTTTGGTCTCTGGAATTCACAATCCATGAGCAGCAAAATCTATGAGCTTTATTTCTTCTATTATGTTTATATAACCTTGTTGTTCCAACTGATATATCCCACCATCATTGGAAACTTTTCCTGCCGCTTCTCAAGTGGTGGTAGTGTGTTATCCCATATTTCTCACAACATTGTTCCTGGTCAGTGATGTACAGGACAGGATACAGTCTCTTTCCTCTTTTGTACTTTGTAGATCATTTTAATTCCCTCCTGCCTGAAATTTCCCAGATTTGATGTTACTGTGTCAGCCTATGACATTCTCTACACATCTTGGTTCTTGTTTGGCCATCAACAGACCTTCTATGTCATTTCCCCTTATTCCTCAAGGATAGTGAAAAGGGACTCATTATAATACAACTGCCTTAATTTATGGTAGTTCTGATGTTCATGTGGCTGATCTTTTCAGTGTCTTAACTTCTCTTCTCTTATAATTTCCTTTCTCTAATGATGCTGTCCTTCAATCTTCTTCACCCGCACACTTCTCTCATCATTCAATGGACTTCAGCAGCACTGGCAGCCAGGGTGTAACTTCCAAGCCTTTTTTGGCATTGTCCTTTCTTGTCATCACTTCCTTTCTTTCCTAATCATCATCTATGGCAACCTGACTCCAGCGATTCTTCAGTTATCTCAGTACCTATAATCCATGGATTCTACTGCTTTTAACTACCTTACCCTCTCTTTTCCTGCACTTTGTTCCTTAACGAATTGCATATTCTACTATTGCATCTTCCTATGTATATCCTCAACTTCCTTGTCCTCTCTTCTTCCACCATGCTGTTAGAATAATCACTAACCCTCTTTAAATCAAATTACTGGTTCCCCTACACATCAATAATTTCCTCCTGATATGTCTCAGAAGATTAACTTCTATGGACTGCTTCAAGTAAATTTCCTCCCTTAGTAGATTTCTATTGGAATCAACACATGTAATAAACCAGGAGGGGATTGGATGGTGGGGTAGAAGTGTTTCAAATTCTTTTGACTTACTCCCCATCAGGCCATGGGTTTAAAGGGGCTACCAATTCTTTAGCTAAGCTCCAGCACCTATGGGGTGACCTTCTGACATTTTTCAACTTTAGTCCTCTATATGCTCTTAATTCTTCTATTCTCCTCAATCTCTAAACAATGGTCTCTTAACTATGATTCAGTTCTTAGATGTCTTCTCTACTCCTTCTATCCTACCCTCTCTAGTGAGCCAGTCTATTTTCAAGACTTGAAATTCCAACTGCTGATAATTGGTACTGACTTTTATCTCCAGTACAGACCTCTCCCTTGTGGTCCAGACTCTGTAAAATCACCACAACACCTCTGCTGGGATGACTGATGGCATCTCAAACTTAATAAGTTTAATTTGGAACTTCTTATCTGGACATCTCAAACCTGCTTCATTTTATTTTATTTTATTTTATTTCATTTCATTTCATTTCATTTCATTTCGAGACAGAGTCTAGCTCTGTGGCCCAGGCTGAATGGAGTGCAGTGGCGTGATCTCTGCTCCCTGCAACATCCACCTCCCGGGTTCAAGCAATTATCCGGCTTCAGCCTTCTGAGTAGCTGGGACTACAGGCACATGCCACCACGCCCGCCTAATTTTTTGTATTTTTAGTAGAGATGGAGTTTCGCCATGTTGGCTAGGCTGGTTTCAAACTCCCGAGCTCAGGCAACCCGCCCACCTCGGCCTCCCAAAGTGCTGATATTACAGGCGTAAGCCACTGTGCCCGGTCTGCTTCATCTTTAGCCTTTCTCATATCAGATAATGGCAGCTTCATGCTTCTAGTTTCTGAGGCCAACTTGACCCTTTGTTCTCTTGTTTCCTCCCATTACCCCCTTATTCATTACTTTCAGCCTCAATATACCTTATGTTCATTCCACTTCTTGAAGTCCTTAAATATTAAAAGCACGTTTGTACTACAAGGACTTGGAACTTGTTGCACCATCAACCTGGATAACTATTTTCTAGATATGTGCTGTCTCACATTCTCTCTTCAAATTGTTTTCTTAAATACCACTTATTCAACAGGCTTGCTTGCACTACCCTTTATAAAGTAAAAGCCTTCTCCACCATAGGCCTTCCCTACATCTGTGAACATCTCTGACTTTGCTCAATTTTTCCTATAACTTTTATCACTAATCATACCACACATGTTTGTTTTGTTTCTTACTTTATTAATATATTCCCAGTGTCTAGAATAGTGTCTGGAATACAGTATGTGCTCAATACATATTTTCTTTTTTTTTTTTTTTTTTTTTTTTTTTTTTTGAGACAGAGTCTGGTGCTGTTGCCCAGGCTGGAGTGCAGTGGCGCAATCTCGGCTCACTGCAAACTCTGCCTCCTGGATTCACGCCATTCTCCTGCCTCAGCCTCCCAAGTAGCTGGGACTACAGGCACCCACCACCTTGCCTGGCTATTTTTTTTTTTTTTTTTTTTGTATTTTTTTAGTAGAGACGGGGTTTCACCGTATTAGCCAGGATGGTCTCGATCTCCTGACCTCGTGATCCACCCGTCTCAGCCTCCCAAAGTGCTGGGATTACAGGCTTGAACCACCGTGCCCGGCCCTCAATACATATTTTCTTAAAGAATTAATAAGCAATGAATGACACAATATAGTCATATATATATATGTGTGTGTGTGTATATACATATATATACACACACTCCATATATAAACATAAACAAGTCTGAAGGGATATTAATATTCTCTTTTTCATAATATCCCAAGACATAGTGGCTGCAGTGTAAAATGCTACATTATTAACATTCTTCAGATATTTTCTAGAATTATGATATTGAGGAATATAGCTCTCTTACAAATAAAAGCAACTGGGTGTTCTAGTAACTTTATATTTTACCTGAATTAGAAATGATTTCTTCACCATATTAAGTCCCCCATGTCTTACTATATAACTGAATGGAAACAAGCTTTGTTATCAGAGACCAGACAATTGAATTCAATATGAATGGCTAAATGATGACTTAAAAAGAAGCAATGGACCGGGCCCAGTGGCTCATGCCTATAATCCCAGCACTTTGTGAGGCCAAGGGGGGTGGATCACGAGGTCAGGAGAGCCAGACCATCCTGGCTGGCACAGTGAAACCCCGCTTCTACTAAAATTACGAAAAGAAAAAAAAAATTAGCCCGGCGTGGTGCCGGGCGCCTGTAGTCCCAGCTACTCGAGTGGCTGAGGCAGGAGAATCGCTTGAACCCGGAGGGCAGAGGTTGCAGTGAACTGAGATCGCGCCACTGCGCTCTAGCCTGGGCGACAGAGCGAGACTCCTTCTCAAAAACAAAAAAAAAGCAATGATTACTAATGTATCAGACTCCATTATAATTCTAGATTTTCTTAAATTTTGTATCACCACTTAAATATTTGTTCAATTTATACTAATACAGTTGATAGATGTTCTATAACATGTAAGCATATATTAAGATTGTAATATATCCCATTATCATATTAATAAATGTACATGTGAGCAGTCCATATTTGCATTATGATAAAAAAAATTTTGAAAAGTCTATGCAATTTAAAACACAATAGTGTGTTTTTAATACATGTTATGATACAAACAATTAAGCAATCTTCTGGAGGAACTCAGTAGTGTTTTGTCTGCTCTCTTAATCAGAAATACTGTTCTGCCTTTGCTTCCTAATATGTACAGGCTAAATTAGTATGCTGGTCACAAATGTATGTTTGGGGATATTTTTAATCTATAGATTATTGTAAACAAAAGAGACATGAGTACAAAGTTATTGTAGATGTGTTTTGTTACTAGAGTGGAACCGCCAAAATGCCCTTTCTTTGGTCAGTAAATCAGAAAAAATACTATTAATATAATTAATAAAATATATGAAAGTATTACCTAAAAGTATTAGTAATTATTTAATTGTAAGAGTAAAGTATTACATGTGAGGCTAAATTTTGCTCAGGCAGTCAAACCTCCCTCCAGATATACCCATTTTTTTCCTCTGTTTAAACGCTAAAAGTATTTATGTCTCTTAGTTTCTGAGAAACAATTTGGTAATTTCAGCGGCTTGCACATACAACTTTTACTGTCAGCAAAGTTTTTTCTGGTTTTCCAAACACTCCGATTTGCCCCTGCTGTCAACATTCACTCACCATTGTGATTTGAAATGAACTGTCTTAGATAAACAGATTGTGTTATATCCAGAGTGAAATACTATTTTGCAATATATAAAAAAGAGCATGTATTTCCACATTCTGTTAATGTGACATTCTAGAACAGGCAAAAATAAGGTATGGCAGTAGACATCAGAGCAGTGGTTTCATAAGATATTATGGAAAGAGCATGGGCTGGAAAGATGTAAAAGGAAATTGTACGATTGGCCAGAACGTTCTATAGCATGGTCAGATTGGTAGTTACTTATTGAACTGTTTACCTAATCATACTGTAGACAAATTATGACTCAGTAAGACAAGAAAATAAGCTTGCAAAACAATACAGGTCAATAAGGCAATAAGGGCTGGGCAAGGTGGCTCACTCCTGTAAGCTCAGCACTTTTGGGGAAGCCAAAGCAGGCAAATTACTTGAGACTAGGCGTTCAAGATCAGTCTGTAATAGCAAGACTCCATCTCTACAATAAATAATAATAATAATAAAAAGATGGTGTGATGGCGTACACCTGCAATCCTAGCTACTCGCAAGGCTAAGGCTGGAGTATCCCTTTACTTCTGTAAAGGCTTTAGTTTTCGTTTTATCACTTTAGTTTTAGCAGAGGCTGCAGTGAGCTGTGATCACACCACTGTGCTCCAGCCTGGGCTACAGAGTGGTATAAGGAAACAAACATGTCGTTTCCCTGCTTTACCCCTGGTGATCTCAAGGTTGAAGTGTTACTCTTCCTCTTTGCATAATGTGTGGTGTACAGTGAGTACTTGGAAGGTACCTAGTAACTTTACTTGAAGGAGTGGTCTTCTTCTCTAAGAGGTATTATTACATGAAATTTTAAACATTTCGTCATGATTTCTGGAGGTGAGGGTGATGTACATGTCAATATTTCAAATGGTTGATGCTCAAAATAGATTGTCTTAAGAAAAAATTGAAACAGAAATAAAAATAAAAGGAGTAGTCTCATGATGATTTGAACCTACTTTATTACAATACAGTCTCTTAAGAGCTGTCTGTATGTGCAATGTTCTTCCTATGAAAAGTCCTTACTAGCTTAATAATAAATAAATAAAATCACATAAAAACATCATATAGCCAATTTTTCTTTTTAAGTCATAGCCATAACAACACTTCGTGTTTTGTCTAATATTTATCTAATATGAAAAGAACACGATACATTTTTTTCCTTTTCTTTCTAGACAAGTCTGTTTAAAAATGTATACTGTTACCAAAAAAGGCCATCTAGTATTCCAGTACAGTATAATAAAAGATGAATAACATAATTTTCTTATACATAAATATAAGTAAAAAGTGAATCTTGTTATTGCTATAAGTTTCAATAACTACCCTAAATCACCTGTAAAAATAAATCATCTATTTCATTCACATTTGAATAATTCAAAAGATGATATACGTAGTTATTCTTTATAGAAATGTATTCTTTAGAAGATTTTGCTGCTTTGGACTAAATCCAAGAATATTTGTAATAAGGTGAATTCATGCAGCCTGAGAATATTATATACAGAGATTTCATTGAAGTCATAATCTAAGTGTCAGTACAATTGAATGGCAAACATGCGATTAACTTATTAAGCAAATTAGTAAAAATCCTATATACATATTTTTTTCTGTAAAAAAAGCAACTTGAGCCCTTTCCCCCATGTTTATTCAGTCATTTAATAGGTATGATTAAAATGAATCAGAAACTGGTACAAGTCAGTTATTTTTCTCTCTCAAGGCTCCTAAGACAGAAGCAACTGTATATTTCTTCAATAAACCTTTAAATAATGTCCTGACCTGATTTTAAAAATTTATACATGTAACAAATGAAATACTTATTCATATTCATACTTCTGCATTTTTCTTTTTTCTTTGAGATGGAGTCTTGCTCTGTCACCCAGGCTGGAGTGCAGTGGCCGGATCTCAGCTCACTGCAAGCTCCGCCTCCCGGGTTCACGCCATTCTCCTGCCTCAGCCTCCCGAGTAGCTGGGACTACAGGCGCCCGCCACCTCGCCCGGCTAGTTTTTTGTATTTTTTAGTAGATTCGGGGTTTCACCATGTTAGCCAGGATGGTCTCGATCTCCTGACCTTGTGATCCGCCCGTCTCGGGCTCCCAAAGTGCTGGGATTACAGGCTTGAGCCACCGCACCCGGCCATTTTTCTTTACAGTAATAGGCAAGTCATTGTGAATGGTCAAATTGCTTATGCTCTGGCATTCTGTTCATTTACAGAACTCCAAAAAGTTCCAGTTATATGTTTGTTGTCAGCATTATATACAAAAGGAAAACAAACTACAGTCATACTTCACTTAAAGATGAGGATATGTTCTAAAAAATGCATAATTAGGCGATTTTGTCATGTGAACATCATTAAGCATACGTACACAAACCTGTATCTATAGCCTACTACACACCTAGACTATATGGCATAGCATATTACTCCTGAGCTATAAACCTGTAAAACATGTTACTGTACTGAACACTGTAGACTGTCTTAACACAATAATATTTGTATATCTAAACATAGAAAAGACACAGTAAAAATACAATATTAAAATCTGTGACCACTGACATATATGCAGTCTATTAACCAAAACATCATTATGTGACACATAGCTGTATTGTATTGTATTGTATTGTATTGTTATTGATAGTATTGTTATTGATAGCTAACAATTTATGCCAACTACAAATTAAATAATGTACTTCAATGCTTTAAACTTTGTTTGACACATAGCACTTACTGTGTTCTAGCTATTTTGAAATATTATTTCAAGCCCTAATTCAGCAAAAGATATTCTAAATAATTATGTTAATTTGGTTAATTTCTTGTTTAAATATGGGTGAATGTTAACGGTATTCAGCTGAATATGGCTTTTTTGTTTTTGATATAATGTAACTTTATAGATGGTGTAATTTGTAGAATAGATATTCTCTAAACCCTGCTACTATTCCTCTTAGTCATCAAAATATCATGTTAATCACTTTGAATTTTGCAAAATTTCAGCCTAGCAATATAATTCAGGCTGTAATTAATTACAATTGCTTCACAAGTGCATCTACTTTTTAAAGTGAATGCAAATTTGCTAGAAAATGGACTACCAGAAAGAATTAATTTCCCTCCCTTTGCTTGGCTACTGCTTACTGGGGACATGACTGAAGCTAAGCACTGTGAAAAACAGTACCCAATAAATATTAAATCAATCAATCTATTGATGAATCAGAAATGACAAGGGGCATTGGCCTGTATTCATCTTCCTGGAAATTGGATTACAAAACTGATTTTTAGAGCCAAAGCAGTGTTTCACAACAGCCCTAGCAACCAATATGCTGAGAAAAGACTGTGACACTGACTCAACACAAATGTGTTAGCACCTATCAATGTAGGGTAAATCACATTATTAATTTTCCAAGTGCTACAAATATCTGGCATGATAAGGTTGATGACAGTGTTCAAGGTCATACTAAAGACATGTGAGTATCAGATATAAAGAAAATGTTTTCCCATTGTTCTGCTTCGGACAGCACCTAGCTTGTTTAACTGCAAAATATATCAGATTATATTAGAGGGAAATAATACCAGCAGAGTTAAAGGAGTGTTACTTTTTTGATCAATGTTTGATACTACTACTTCAATATTGCACTGTATATCTCTAAAGAAATATAACGTTTGGTTCAGATAATAACTCATAACATTTTACATATTTTGAACTAGAAGAGAGCTGGCTTTTCTCTCCATAATTTGACTTCAATTTAATCTAAAAGAAGAAAAAGGGGTTCTGGAAAGTTTGGTGTAATCTCAGCTAATTACCCAGATGTGGTAGCATAAAATATATCTATAATATCATCTACCAAAAAGTAGAATATTAAAAAATACTAAAGTGATAGTATTGTAGTAATATTTAAATAAGTCAGGTTTGCATGGTAGAAGCAACTTTGTATACATTCAGTCCTACTTGGAGGAGAAAAATATGTGTTGAGCCTGTGTGTTTGTATACATATAAACCAAAAGGGAAATAGACATGCATAGTTTTACAGTTGTGTGACACAAGTACTGAAGTGCACAGTTTCCGGCTCACATACACAGGCATGCCTAAAAAAATGTTTATTTTCTTGCATCTGTTTTCTACATACTTGTGTAGCTTTCAGTGGCAATTCTTCCTTTTCTTCTCCTCTGTAGGAACACATTTCTGATGTTGTTGTTGCTGTTTTTGAATTCCTCTCACACAGTCTCTAAGAGTTTGATATATTCATTGGTTTATTGCTTGAATTTTTAATCCTGTTTTTAGTATTTCTGGAACTGGCAAGTAGGCTCTGAAATCTTGGGTGTTGCATGGGCCTAAATGTTACATGAATTCATGTTATGATAAGTTGAATAAAAATTGTTTCTTTTCTATTGGCTTGAGAAAGATCTAGAAGGGGCAAACTTACCCTTTCATAACAGCACCAATCCCACCAGGAAAAGTAGAGCTGTCCTGTCCTAATAACCTCTTAAAAGTCTCACCTATTAATACTGTTACAGTGGCAGTGAAATTTCAACATGAGTTCTGGATGGGAAAAAACATTCAAATCATAGCACTCTGTGATCTGGATGCCTCTCCATTCATCTCAAATGTGTCTGAGTTGTTTCCTCTTTCTTTTTCCACCTAAGTACTTTAACACTAACTCTCTTGCAAAGCATACGTTAAGCTGCCAGGTGTACTTTCTCTGAATAACATACTTAAGAGAGATATATATACATATATATATATATATATATTTCTGCTCTAAAATATTTGGAAATAATAAATTAATCATAATAATCAATAATTGATCCTCACTTTTGGAATCCCTTTTATTTTTTTCCATAGATAATGTTTCTGATAAGAATTCTTGCATAGTTATTTTATTCTTCAAGAAGTCAAATAAACAAAATTCAGTTTTATCATAAATAGCTTTCACATGACTTTTAAAATATATGTTTGAAGTCAAATTTTTTTTGATATTCAGGTAGAATTTTTAATGTACTGTATATATTCTTAAAGATATTATATGTCTAAAAATTATATTAAGTCACAATGTACAAATATCAAAGATTTCTTTTATTAATTAAATAATGATAATACATTATGTATATTTATGTCATAATGTAATTAGCATTTATCATATTCAACTACCCAGCACAGCAAAAAAAAATAATGTCCAAGTAAGAAAAGTATTAGCTCATAAACCAATCTTATCTATTATAAAACAATGAATAGGACAATACACACGCCAAGTGAACACTTCTAATCTTCAATTTCTTAAGATACATTCAATAGCGTCTAAATGAAAAACAGCCAGAAAGCTTTGAGGCAGGATGAAAATCAGGACAAATGTAGAATGAAATGCAGTAGAAATCTGTAAAATTGATACATCTACTTTACGTAATAAAATCAAGGAAAATATATTGAACATGCTTAGAAAAGGTATTAACTATGTAAATATTAAACAATTGTGCAGAAGCACTGAACACTTGAGTGTATTAAATTTCTCTATGTAAGTAGTAGGAGGAGATACCCTTTATTCCTTTGTTATGCAAAGTAGAATAAACAAGTTAAAAAGATGTACATCACTGATATACCATCAAGAGTTTAGTCATTGATTCTGTGGTCTCTCCAGCTCAATCAAATGTAAGCAAATGCTTCCTTTAAAAAAGTTATATTTACAATTAAGTCTTTTAATCAGAGTTGAAATAAAAAGAATTAATGTTCATCTTGCCCAACATAGTCATTTTGCAGATGATTAGTCTAAGACTATGGCAGTAGAGTGCCTTAAAAAAAAAAAAAAAAGGAAAATGAAAAAAGATTGCCAAACAAACAATGAGAAGATTTGAATTTACCCTATGTCTTCTGATTCCAAGGTCAATGTACTGTAGAAATTGTCAGAATGTTTACTAATCATCGATTAAATGTTGGACACTATGGTAATTTTTGAGAAATAGCTGTGAAGCTGATGGCTTCTCACAGTTTTTATTGAATTTACCTTATAATAGAAGTAAACATGATCTCGGGATACTCTACAGTAAATTACAGAATTAATTGGAAAATAAAAACATGTTTTCAATTTAACTAAGAGTGACATCTGTTCTGGTCTCAAAGATAGGAATGTGGAGTGTTTTAGGGAAGATTGATTGGACAAGATAAAATAAAGTGGAACTTTCAGGTTTAGAGTTAGCCAGGCAAAGCAAAGAGTTAGCCAGGCAAAGCAAAGAAAACATACGGTTTTCACTTGTGGAATATCCTGGGGGTAAGAGAGATGACACAAAGTTTCAGGAATTGAAAGGAATTCTGTTTGATAACTCTTCTTTCCACACTTTTATTTTTAAGACAACCTTTATAAACTCAAGGTTTGGATGGAATGTGAAGAGAGGAAGGGGGATAAGAGGCAAGAAAACTAGCAGAAAATGTGTCACCTGACTGATGCAACAAACTTAGCAGCAGCCTCTGACTGGCAGATGCCCACATACTCTGATTCTTCTTATGTGTGCATGTTTTGGGGGTCGGAGTGGGGACATTGTTCTTCCAAAGACTTTAACATTCAGATCTCTGGAATAGATGAATGTTCCTAGTTGGCTGCTCACACTTATCTCTCAGAACTTGACTTCTGCTAGGTTCTGTCCCCTTGATTTGCCAGTCTTCACCTATTTTGTGTGAGAGAGGAAGCTAATCCTGAGCATACCACATTAAAAGACATTTACCAAGATTTCCATGAGTTTTTCCAGAAGACATTCTTACTTGGAGAAAGAAAACTTTCTTATTTGCAACAGGAGTAAAAAATGCACCAAAGAAATTCTCACTATTGACTTTTCCATCATAAGGAATTTTATTTATACACTCTCATATATGTTCAAATTCAATAATAAGAAATGGTTTTAAAAATTGGTTTTTGGCAGTTTGGCAGTTCCTCAAAATGTTAAACATAAAGTTGTCCCATAGATTAGAAATGCAATTCGTATTGAGATACCCAATAGGTATGAAAACATGTCTATCTGTAAAACCTATGTACATGGATCTTCACAGAAGCATACTTGATCATAGTCAAAAGGTGGAAACAACCGAAATGTCCATCAGTGATGAACAGATAAACAAATTGTGGTATGTCCATAAATGGGAAATTATTCAGCAATAAAAAGGAAAGAAAGAATTGCTGATACATGCTATGACATGGATAAACCTTGAAAACATCATGCTAATTGAAAAAGCCAGATTCACAATTATATATATAGGGTGATTCATGAATTCATATGAAATGTCAAAAATGGATAAAATATAGAGACAGAAAGAGAATATTATTTGTTTAACCTGGAAGGCAGTAGATAGGGACTCGTTGCAATTGGGATTGGTGTGTCTTTTTGGGTGATGCAAATTTTTCTAAAATTAGATTCTAGTGCTATTTACACAACATTATAAGCATAATAAAACCATTTTATCATATACTTGAGGAGGAACGTTGTGGTAGGTACCTTATATTTTAGTAATTTTTTTAAAATATTGTTTGACCACACTCCTTGTAAGACCTCCACAGACCATTTTGTACCTTGTTTTAGATCAGCAAGTGGGATTACTTTGCCCCTGTTGTTTTCACTGTTGAAACTCCAACTATAAGATAAAATTACTTCTATTTACATATGTATTTATTTATATATATTACTACTTTATATATATGTGTGTGTATATATTTGTGTGTATATATGTGTGTGGGGGGGGTATGTATATATAATTTTATCCTGGATCTATTTACAACTAGAGATGCTTTGTAAGAAAACCCACAATGCAAAATGAATACAGTAAGTTTTTGCTAGAAAATGACCTAATATAAAATTAGAAAAGCAGTGGATCAGAAAAAAAGAATAATTTTCAAGAATGCAAGCCATAGACTAAAGTTTTTATAAATATGTCAAAATGAAAGAGTGTTCTAAGCATCTTAGCTACCAAAACAAATATGACTATTTGAAAAATTCTTAAATTTCTAAAGATTGAAACAAATCCAGTATTCGAGATTTACAGGTTTATTGTTTTTTTCCAAAAGAGCAAACCAATAAATTCAAAGGACCTGATAAGAGTATTCTGCAAGGTACAGACTAATGCAAGACTCAATGTCATCAAAATAGTAAACATAATTTTAAAACTCTAAATTGTTTTTGTTTTTTCATAATAGCGCTTAAGGCTGAATTAAGGTGTAACTCTGGGGTCTGTTACAAGAAATAAACCCGATAAAGGAATTAAAACGTCCTAGTTTCAGTATTTTGTTCTCTGATGATCTGGGTTAGTCTATAGCTTGAGGTTTAAACTGTTTGAGGTATAAATAGAAGCACCACATCCAGGTTCATTAAATTCATGTGCTATTTTATTTATCTTAACTGGGCTTTTTATTGTAGAGCTAAAAAAAATACAAGTTGGGTGTTCAAAAAAAATAAGTATTTTGTGCTTTCATGGACCCCTTGAATTGGTTAACAAATTACAGTAAGATAATACCTTCTTATACATGTAAGAAACCCTAAATATATAATTCAGTGTCCCAACAGAAGACCAATTACAGACTCACTTTGGGAAATTTTTGAAAGTTTAATAACCATTTATAATGTCATAGGATTAGAGGGAAACCACGGGAATAATTCAATATTCAGGGAGCTAGAAAGTGTAGGGTTTTTACCAACCCCAATTCTGAGGAGACAAAGACAGGTATGAGAACTCAGACTGAGAAACTATGAAAACGGTTGCTTTGCAAAAGCTGTCACCTCGGCCAAGGGAAAACACCACTTTAGACAACCCCAGAATGAGATTGTCAAGGGAATAACAACCCTGACCTTATTCTTCCCTCTTGCATAGATCTTCTGATCTATTGATTATAACTAATCAGAAGCTAGAAGACAAGAAAGCCCATTGATATATCAGAGTTCCTACAGATCAACCTTCAGGGTCTCAGATCAGGACGCAAAATGATTGCCAATGGATCAAGTGGGGTGGCACTAGCCTAAATATGCATCTAAATGGATGACCAACTAACTCACAATAGAAAGGTGACCCTGTTATCAGCTTAAAACTTGGGCTCATTTTTATTCATCTATTTTTGTGACTTACTAGTTTGCATTCTTCATGGTATTGATAAATTATTTTGTATTGAGAAAATATTCAGTTTTTTGTACCAAAGGATAGTCCTTGAGTAATCATTGTTAGTATAGATATTTTCTAGTAGATTAAAAGTTTCAAAATCTAAGGTGATCATTGTCAACAATTGGGCAACATTGTTGCCAGAAAATGCAGTGGGTAGGCTCTAAAAGAAAAACATGATGGAATGAGATTCTTAAATGGCAACAGTAATTGTAAAGTCACTTCAGCATTGCACCACAAATAATCTCATACCTGCCTCCCTAATCTCCTGTTTTAAGGGTATTACCCTGGGTAAAATATGGGGAGTCAGATGCAGATCAGGAGATCCTGAAGTTATCCAATTTTGTTACTCAGGATTTCCTTGGGACAACACAATACTTTCCCTAGAGCCACTGAGGGAAGCACTGGGGTCAGTCACAAGGCAGAGGGAAAGAGTGGAACTCCAGGCAAGTGCCTTTACTGTAGTTTCCTAGGGAAGTAATGGGCCAGGGAGCTAAATAGGTTTATGACTGGCTAGTTAGCATAACTTCAGTGGGCTTTGAGGTATAGTGGCTGCCCCACATTGTCTGGTACCTGGCCTTGGAGAAATTACAGGGCTGTTTGGATAGAAGAGCCCAATAAGGGAGGAGATAGGGAAAGTGGACTTAATCTTCTGCTCAAGAAGGAAAATTGAACTGCCTTCTTGCCAGGACTTTAAAACTGAGTCAAGCAGGATGCCTGAGGCTGAAACCTCATAAAAGGATACGTGGACATTCACTGCTTAACTTTGTAAAGGCTTTTTAAAAATTCTTTGGTTCAAGACTGTAGCAAAACTGTTCTTCAGTGGGTCAGGATTTTCCCTATACTCCCATGCATGCATATATATATATATATATATATATATATATATACACACACACACACACACACACACACACACACACACACACACACACATACAATTTTGCATCCTGATCTGAGACCCTGAAGGTTGATATATATATATGTGTGTGTGTGTGTGTGTGTGTGTGTCTTCTGTTGGGACCCTGCATATATATATGTGTGTGTGTGTTTGTGTGTGTGTGTGTGTGTGTGTGTGTGTGTCTTCTGTTGGGACCCTGAATGATATATTTAGGGTTTCTTACATGTGTAAGAAGGTATTCTCTTACTGTAGTTTGTTAATAACCAATTCAAGGGGTCCATGAAAGCACAAAATACTTCTCTTTTCAGAACACACAAACTATTTTTTTTAGCGCTCTCTCTATATATGTCTACCACTTAAATATAATTAAAAGTAATAAACATATTTAAAAGTAATAATAGCAACAGTAAGGAGGAGAAGAAGAAAATTTATAGGTTATACAGTAAGACAATCGTATTATAATGTTTTTCTACAATATAAACACATTAGCAGATTTTATTATCAGCTTTTACATTTCACAGAATGTATTATTTGATCACCAAAATAGGTCGCTTTTATTGGCACACAAAATTATCTCTCCAATCTCTTGTTCCTCATATTATCCTACTTTCAGAATGGAGCCAACGATTTCAATAAGATATTGATATTATTATTATTATTATTATTATTATTATTATTATTATTATTTTAAATCAGGGTCTCACTCTGTCAGCCAGGCTGGAGTGCTGTGCTTTCTTATCTTACTTCTTATATCAAAAACATTTGAGATGGGTATGATAATCTCCATTTTATAGATTAGAAATCTAGGACATTAAATATTATGCTTCACAAAGTCATTTAATTATAAGGAGAAGTGAAACTTGTATTAGATCCTTTGCCTTCAGTATACATGCACATAACTTCTATTAATATTACGAGAGTATACTTCTTTATACTCCCTAATTACACATATATTTGCCATTTTGAGATTAATATGATTACACGAAACAATGAGGATGCAGTTATTACATTAGTTATGACTAATTATGTAGGTTTTTAGAAGGCATTTTGTGGATATGTTGAATCAAAAGAACATTGCAAGAAACAATGGTTACTTCTATTAGAAAATAATCTGCTTCCTGGCTGGGCACCGTGGCTCACACCTGTAATCCCAGCAATTTGGGAGGCCAAGGCGGGTGGATCACCTGAGGTCAGGTTCAAGACCAGTCTGGCCAACATGGTGAAACGTCTTCTCTACTAAAAATACAAAAAATTAGCTGGATGTGGAGCTGTGTGCCTGTAATCCCAGCTGCTTGGGAGGCAGAGGCAGGAGAATTGCTTGAACCTCAGAGGCAGAAGTTGCAGGCAGCTGAGATTGCACCATTGCACTCCAGCCTGGGGAACAGAGTAACACTCCATCTCAAAAGAAAGGGGCTGGGGTGGGGGAGGGGGGCGGGAGAGAGAGAGAGAGAGAGAGAAAATGATCTGCTTCCTAATTAGTTTGTGAAGGCTTAGGCAAAACAGAGACCACTCTCAAGAACTTTGAAGCATTCTAACATTTTAGTTAAATAATAATATACCATTCATATTTTTATATCGCATGTCACTTTTTAAGGAAATAATGGCAATTAAAATACCAAAAGGGAAAAAATATATATAAATACACACACACACACACACACACACACACACACACACACACATATATGCTTTTCTCTAAAATGACAGTTTAGTGAAGTTAAACAATACATAAGAAGATTTATACAAAAGTAGTGCCCTATCAGTCTCCATATTTTCCATTATTTCTGTTTCTTAATCGATCTTTCCAGTCTATTGTAATAAATATTTTTATAATGGATATGGAATTTTTTAAGCATTATGTATTTGCATGTTGCTTGGGAAGATCAAACTCATTATTTTATTCTTTGTTCATGACTCTATGCAGTAAATCTTACCTTGTGGAACTAAAAAAATTTTAAAGCATCTATAAGTACATAATTTACAAACCAGGGCTTGCACAAAAATTGCACGAATATAGTACAATAAGTCTGGCATCACTTGGGCTTTGGAATACAATGGATGCTCCTGCAAATGCTACAGTAGATGCTAAGATAATTTTTAGGAAGTGAGTCATGACAAATCATACTTTCCTACCATCTCTTGTTTCTCTGGTGCTATTATCTAATGTGATGTAGAGATGCATTCTGCTTCTGTCCTGCTTCTAACTGTTGCCTATTCTGATTAATGGCACATTTGGAAAAGCTACTGACACAGGAACGTGGGAGGAAATGCCACTACGTATAAACTATGTAATCCTTTTTGCACAAGTAAGAACATTTTACTATCCTCACCATGGGTTTTAAGAATATGAATACTGAAGACATTTTCGTAATATATGTGTTTCTGAAAAGCATCTATCTCCAGACATATTTTTCTTCACTGACTGGAGGAGATTAGTTTATGAGTGATGTGAATGATTTTTTGCACAAACCCAAGAAAGACTGTGATGAGGTGACTAGCAGCTGGTAAAAGAAAGTGAAGCAGCTAGGAGGGAAAATTAGTGATGCATGTGAGGATGATAATGTTCCTCATCTTTTGACAAATATATCAAAGTGTTGCTGTCTGCATTCTATATCAGTGTCTGTCTAATAGGATTTAAAATATTTAACAATTTCATAACTACTTTGCATTAGTTTATAAGGCATTTCTGCATAATTTATCACAATTGATCCTTTTAACTATCCTGGGAACTCCTATATTTTTAAAAATAAAGTCAAGTCTCTGGGTGAATGCCCACAAAATATGTCCCATCCTTCATACACTGCAATGAATGTTTCCCATCCTGCCCTATCCTCACTTTAAAATACTCAGTGGAATAAACTATAAGTAGATATGAATCATAGTAGCAAGTCTTGAATATCATAACCTTTCAAAAATATCTCTTCCATTTGTGACATATCAGAATTAATGAGCGTGAAAACAAAATGCCTGAGGCTCAAACCTCATAAGAGGATACATGGCCCTTCACTGCCTGACTTTGTAAAGACTTTTTTATTCTTCGGTTCCATACTATAGCAGAACTGTTCTTCAGTGGGTCAGTTAAGTTTGTGTGTGTGGAGGAGGTAGGTGAAGTTAAAAATTACACACTCTATTTGTTCGAGAACTCAGTCCGTGTTTTAACGTTTGTGTGGTATTCTCTAGCAGAGAAACTGACTTCTTTTCAAAGGATAAAGACACATTTGCTGAATGGTACTGTTGGAAGTAAATAATGATTTCTCTGAGTGCAGACATATGGTAAAAGAAAACTAATTCTGGGCTTTGATATTTTAAAGAAGTTTTTGAAGCATAATTCCAGATTTCTAGTTGCTGTCTCTATTTAGATATTTACCATTAAATTTGTATTTCATTATTTATTTAATGCTTTTAAAAGAAATTTTCAGTTTTTCTTCTAAAGTTTGGGAGAATGTTCTATATTTTTATTGTATTCCTAGAACATTCTCATGCCTACAATTTCCATATCTCTAACTACATGAGATACACCATGTAGTATATAGCACATCTTTCACAATTTATAATATACACATTCAGAATTTATAATATATACTTATCTCTAGACTTCTTTCGAGTCTTTTAAATTTCTTTTTTTTCTTATTATTACACTTTAAGTTCTATGGTACATGTGCACAACGTGCAGGTTTTTTACATATGTATACATGTGCCATGTTGGTGTGTTGCACTCATTAACTCATCATTTACATTAGGTATATCTCCTAATACTATCCCTCCCCACACCCCCCACCCCAAGACAGGACCCAGTGTGTGATGTTACCCTTCCTGTGTCCAAGTGTTCTCATTGTTCAATTCCCACCTATGAGTGAGAACATGTGGTGTTTGGTTGTTATTTCCTTGTGATAGTTTGCTGAGAATGATGGTTTCCAGCTTAAACCATGTCCCTACAAAGGATGTAAACTCATCCTTTTTTATGGCTGCATAGTATTCCATGGTGTATATGTGCCACATTTTCTTAATCCAGTCTATCATTGATGGACATTTGGGTTGGTTCCAAGTCTTTGCTATTGTGAATAGTGCCACAATAAACATACATGTGCATGCGTCTTTATAGCAGCATGATTTATAATCCTTTGGGTATATACCCAGTAATGGGATGGCTGGGTCGAATGGTATTTCAGTTCTAGATCCTTCAGGAATCACCACACTGTCTTCCACAATGGTTGAACTAGTTTGCAGTCCCACCAACAGTGTAAAAGTGTTCCTAATTCTCCACATCCTCTCCGGCACCTGTTGTTTCCTGACTTTTTAATGATTGCCATTCTAACTGGTGTGAGATGGTATCTCATTGTCGTTTTGATTTGCATTTCTTTGATGGCCAGTGATGATGAGCATTTTTTCATGTGTCTGTTGGCAGCATAAATGTCTTCTTTTGAGAAGTGTCTGTTCATATCCTTTGCCCACTTTTTGATGGGGTTGTTTTTTTCTTGTAAGTTTATTTGAGTTCCTTGTAGATTCTGGATATTAGCCCTTTGTCAGATGAGTAGATTGCAAAAATGTTCTCCCATTCTGTAGGTTGCCTGTTCACTCTGATGGTAGTTTCTTTTGCTGTGTAGATACTCTTTATTTTAATTAGATCCCATTTGTCAATTTTGGCTTTTGTGGCCAATGTTTTTGGTGTTTTAGACATAAAGTCATTGCCCATGCCTATATCCTGAATGATATTGCCTAGATTTTCTTCTAGGGTTTTTATGGTTTCAGGTCTAATATTTAAGTCTTTAATCCATCTTGAATTAATTTTTGTATAAGGTGAAAGGAAGGGATCCAGTTTCAGCTTTCCACATATGGCTAGCCAGTTTTCCCAGCACCATGTGTTAAATAGGAAATCCTTTCCACGTTTCTTGTTTTTGCCAGGTTTGTCAAAGATCAAATGGTTGTAGATGTGTGGTATTATTTTTGAGGGCTCTGGTCTGTTCCATTGGTCTATATCTCTATTTTGATACCAGTACCATGCTGTTTTGGTTACTGAAGCCTTGTAGTATAGTTTGAAGTCAGGTAGCATGATGCCTCCAGCTTTGTTCTTTTGGCTTAGGATTGACTTTGCAATGCGGGCTCTTTTTTTGGTTCCATATGAACTTTAAAGTAGTTTTTTCCAATTCTGTGAAGAAAGTTATTGTAGCTTGATAGGGGTGGCATTGCATCTATAAATTACCTTGGACAGTATGGCCATTTTCACAATATTGATTCTTCCTATCCATGAGCATGGAATGTTCTTCCATTTGTTTGTGTCCTCTTTTATTTCATTGAGCAGTGATTTGTAGTTCTCCTTCAAGAGATCCTTCACATGCCTTGTAAGTTGGATTCCTAGGTATTTTATTCTCTTTGAAGCAGTTGTGAATGGAAGTTCACTCATGATTTGGCTCTCTGTTTGTCTATCATTGGTGTATAAGAATACTTGTGATTTTTGCACATTGATTTTGTATCCTGAGACTTTTCTGAAGTTGCTTATTAGCTTAAGGAGATTTTGGGCTGAGATGATGGGGTGTTCTAAATATACAATCATGTTGTCTGCAAACAGGGACAATTTGACTTCCTCTTTTCCTAATTGAATACCCTGTATTTCTTTCTCCTGCCTGATTGCCCTGGCCAGAATTTGCAGCACTATGTTGAATAGGAGTGGTGAGAGAGTGCATCTGTCTTATGCCAGTATTCAAAGGGAATGCTTCCAGTTTTTGCCCATTAAGTGTGATATCGGCTGTGGGTTTGTCATAAATAGCTTTTATTATTTTGAGATACGTCCCATCAATACCTAATTTATTGAGAGTTTTCATTATGAAGGGCTGTTGAATTTTGTCAAAGGCCTTTTCTGCATCTATTGAGATAATCATGTAGTTTTTGTCTTTGATTCTGTTTATATGCTGGATTACGTTTATTGATTTGTGTATATTGAACCAACCTTTCTTCCCAGGGATGAAGCCCACTTGAACATGGTGGATAATCTTTTTGATGTGCTGCTGGATTCGGTTTACCAGTATTTTATTGAGGATTTTTGCATCGATGTTCATCCAGGATATTGGTCTAAAATTGTCTCTTTTTTTTGTCATATCTCTGCCAAGCTTCAGTATCAGGATGAGGCTGGCCTCATAAAATGAGTTAGGGAGGATTCTTTCTTTTTCTATTCATTGCAATAGTTTCGGAAGGAATGGTACCAGATCCTCCTTGTACCTCTGGTAGAGTTCAGCTGTGAATCCATCTGGTCCTGGACTTTTTTTGCTTGGTAGACTCTTAATTATTGCCTCAATTTCAGAGCCTGTTATTGGTCTATTCATGGATTCAACTTCTTCCTCATTTAGTCTTGGAAAGGCGTTATGTCTCCAGGAATTCATCCATTTCTTCTAGATTTTCTAATTTATTTCTATAGATGTGTTTATAGTATTGTCTGATGGTAGTGTGTATTTCTGTGGGATCTGTGGTGATATCCCCTTTATCATTTTTTTATTGTGTCTATTTGATTTTTCTCTTTTCTTCTTTGTTAGTCTTGCTAGCGTTCTGTCAATTTTGTTGATCTTTTCAAAAAACCAGCTCTGGGATTCATTGAGTTTTTGAAGGGGTTTTGGGTCTCTATCTCCTTTAATTCTGCTCTAACCTTGGTTATTTCTTGCCTGCTGCTAGCTTTTGAATGTGTTGCTCTTGCTTCTCTAGTTCTTTTAATTGTGATGTTAGGATGTTAATTTTAGATCTTTTTCTGCTTTCCCTTGTGGGCATTAAGGGCTATACATTTCCCTGTACACACTGTTTTAAATGTGTCCCAGAGATTCTTGTATGTTGTGTCTTTGTTCTCATTGGTTTCAAAGAACATCTTTATTTCTGCCTTCATTTCATTATGTGCCCAGTAGTCCTTCAGGAGCAGGTTGTTCAGTTTCCATGTAGTTGAGCGGCTTTGAGTGAGTTTCTTAATCCTGAGTTCTAGTTTGATTGCACTGTGGTCTGAGAGACAGTCTGTTATAATTTCTGTTCTTTTACATTTGTTGAGGAGTGCTTTACTTCCAACTATGTGGTCAATTTTGGAATAAGTGTGGTATGGTACTGAGAAAAATGTATATTATATTGATTTGGGGTGGAGAGTTCTGTAGACGTTTATTAGGTCCACTTGGTGCAGAGCTGAGTTCAATTCCAGCATACCCTTTTTAACTTTCTGTCTCGTTGATCTATCTAATTTTGACAGTGGAGTGTTAAAGTCTCCTATTATTATTGTATGGGAGTCTAAGTCTCTTTGTAGGTCTCTAAGGACTTGCTTTATGAATCTGGGTGCCTCTGTATTGGGTGCATATATATTTAGGGTAGTTAGCTCTTCTTGTTGAATTGATCCCTTTACCATTATGTAATGGCCTCCTTTGTCTCTTTTGATCTTTGTTGGTTTAAAGTCTGTTTTATCGCAGACTAAGATTGTAACCCCTTCCTTTTTTTGCTTTCCATTTGCTTGGTAGATCTTCCTCCATCCATTTATTTTGAGCCTATGTGTATCTCTGCATGTGAGATGGATCTCCTGAATACATCACACTGAGATGTCTTGACTCTTTATCCAATTTGCCAGTCTGTGTATTTTAATTGGAGCATTTTGCATTTGCCCGTTTACATTTAAGGCTAATATTGTGATGTGTGAATTTGATCCTGTCATTATGACGTTAGGTGGTTATTTTGCTCATTAGTTGATGCAGTTTCTTCCTAGCATCGATGGTCTTTATAATTTGGCATGTTTTTGCAGTGGCTGGTACCGGTTGTTCCTTTCCATGTTTAGTGCTTCCTTCAGGAGCTCTTGTAGGGCAGGCCTGTTGGTGACAAAATCTTACATTTTGTAAGAGATTTGTAAGCATTTGCTTGTCTGTAAAGGATTTTATTTCTCCTTCACTTATGAAGCTTAGTTTGGCTGGATATGAAATTCTGGGTTGAAAATTCTTTTCTTTAAGAATGTTGAATATTGGCCCCCACTCTCTTCTGACTTGTAGAGTTTCTGCCGAGAGATCCTCTGTTAGTTTGATGGACTTCCCTTTGTGGGTAACAAGATCTTTGTCTCTGGCTGCCCTTAACTTTTTTTCCCTCATTTCAGTTTTGGTGAATCTGACAATTATGTGTCTTGGAGTTGCTCTTCTTGAGGAGTATCTTTGTGGCATTCTCTGTATTTCCTGAATTTGAATGTTGGCTTGCCTTGCTAGGTTGGGAAGTTCTCCTGAATAATATCCTGCAGAGTGTTTTCCAACTTGGTTCCATTCTCCTCATCACTTTCAGGTACACCAATCAGACATAGATTTGGTCTTTTCACATAGTCCCATATTTCTTGGAGGCTTTGTTCCTTTCTTATTACTCTTTTTCTCTAAACTTCTCTTCTTACTTCATTTCATTCATTTGATGTTCAGTCACTGATACCCTTTCTTCCAGTTAATCCAATTGGCTACTGAAGCCTGTGCATTCATTGCTTAGTTCTCATGCCATGGTTTTCAGCTCCATCAGGTCATTTAAGGTCTTCTCTACACTGTTTATTGTCATTAGCAATTCATCTAATCTTTTTTCAAGGTTTTCAGCTTCTTTGCAATGGGTTCAAACTTCCTCCTTTAGCTCGTTGAAATTTGATCGTCTGAAGCCTTCTTCTCTCAACTTGTCAAAGTAATTCTCCATCCAGCTTTGTTCCGTTGCTGGTGAGGAGTTGCATTCTTTTGGAGGGGGAGAGGTGCTCTGATTTTTAGAATTTTCAGCTTTTCTGCTGTGTTTTTTCCCCATCTTTGTAGTTTTATCTACCTTTGGTGTTTGGTGATGGTGACATACAGATGGGGTTTTGGTGTGGATGTCCTTTCTGTTTGTTAGCTTTCCTTCTAACAGTCAGGACCCTCAGCTGCAGGTCTGCTGGAGTTTGCTGGAGGTCCACTCCAGACCCTGTTTGCCTGGATATCAGCAGCAGAGGCTGCAGAACAGCAAATATTGCTGAACAGCAAATGTTGCTGCCTGATCGTTCCTCTGGAAGCTTCGTCTCAGAGGGGTACTGAGCAGTGTGAGTTGTCAGTCTGCCCCTACTGGGGGGTGCCTCCCAGTGAGACTACTCAGGAGTCACGGACCCACTTGAGGAGGCAGTCTGTCCATTTTCAGATCTCAGACTGTGAGATAACCACTGGCATAACCACTACTCCCTTAAAAGTTGTCAGACAGGGACATTTAAGTCTGCAGAGGTTTCTGCTGCCTTTTGTTCAGCTATGCCCTTCCCCCAGAGGTGGAGTCTACACAGACAGTCACGCCTCCTTGAGCTGCAGTGGGCTCCACCCAGTTCAAGCTTCCCGGCCGCTTTGTTTACCTATTCAAGTCTCAGCAATGGCGGGCACACCTTCCCCAGCCTCACTGCTGCCTTGCAGTTGGATCTCAGACTGCGGCACTAGCAATGAGCGAGGCTCCATGGGCATAGGACCCTCTGAGCCAGGCACAGGATATAATCTCCTGGTGTGCCCTTTGCTAAGACCGTTGGCAGTATTAGGGCGGGAGCGACCCAATTTTCCAGGTGCCGTCTGTCATGGCTTCCCTTGGCTAGGAAAGGGAATTCCCTGACCCCTTGCACTTCCTGGGTGAGGCGATGCATCAGCCTGCTTTGGCTCACGCTGGGTGGGCTGCACCCACTGTCCTGCACCCACTGTCCAACAAGCCCCAGTGAGATGAACCCAGTACCTCAATTGGAAATGCAGAAATCACCTATCTTCTGTGTCACTCATGTGCGAGCTGTAGACTGTAGCTGTTCCTATTCAGCCATCTTCTTAAATTTCTTAAATGTCATCAATGAATTGTGTCAATCTCTTGACAAAAATGACATATTCAAATGAGTAAGTAACTAAGTGCACAGACACACACAGACTGATAGCCAAATAGATAGATAAATTTATCTAGATTTTTGAAATCAACATTTTATAAAATTTATATTCTCCCTTATGTTAACTATTACCTCAATTGTGTGTTGGCTGCTCCACTGTCCTCTGCCAGCCTACAGGAGGAAAAGCAAGGCTTACAGAAGGATGTTCCTTTAGGAGGAAGCAGCACTAAAGGCACTCTGAATCAAGATGAGTGGGAAACCATCTCAATAAACACATTTTGGAAAAAAAAAAAAAAAAGAATTTTCACTTCATTTATTTATTAAAGTTTAAGGATCTAACCTCATGCTTTTGTTTTGTTTTAATAAACACTAAACTTCTTTGCATAAAACAGTATCTAGTTTTATTTCTTTCCTTTAGATCAAAACCCACAGTATTTCAGAGTCAAGTGATAAAAAAATGTGACATATTTGATCCATCTAGTCTCCAGATACATTGGCATGTTTGGGCAAATATATCTGAATTCATTCTTCTCTATAAACATTAGACTGACTTTGAATTTAACTTAACCCCTTGATAGTACTAAGCAGCATCATCTTAAAGGTTATTCCAATTTGATAATCAACGTATGTATTTAAATTTTAATTTTATTCTTATTTCACAATTTGCTGGTGAAGTTGAACATTGCACAATATTTTAAAATAGTCCTGTAGGAAGTCTCACATAAATTGAAATGTTCAACAAATGTACTTTTTAAGTATTTATTTAATTTATAGCATTTTTAAGGTAAGTCATAAATTTAAGTCATATTCAATTATGCTAAAGAGAAAAATTCAATGAATTCACAATATTTATATTTGTTTTATAAGAGTCTATGCTAGACATAAAATATATTCATTTTACTCACAGAAATTTTTAATACATATCGTTATTCCAAGCAAGAAACTAATTACAGTTACCTAGCATCTTAAATAATTTACAGTGATTTCCAACACTTTTCTAATGGAAAGTGTCAGTGATAGAGACACTCTTAATTTATCTGAGATGATACTTTTAAAATGAGAATGACTGCCAGTAATAAATTTTTGCATCTTATGTTTTACAAATAGTTTCAGTACCAATATTTTATCTGTCCTACTCATTTTGTGAATTACCACAGGTTTTTAAAAAGTATATATAGACCCTTTTGTAATAATCTACTTGCTACATGACTTGGAAGCTTGAAAGAAACACTGCTGTGACCACTCAATCTCCTTCACAAGTTGTTTAGGACCAACAGTCCCGTAGATTCTCAATGTTTGGTAAGAGACATGCTTAGATTGTGCTGTTCCTACAACACGAAGCCAGATAACATTTTGACCAACTTCAGAAAAACTGGTAAGTACATTGAGAAACATATGTATGGTCCTATTAGTTTTTATGTGTTTGGTACACAAAACATTTCTCTGAAAATGTAACTCTTTAGTCTTCAATATTTATAAATTTTGAGCATGTATTTTATAGTATTGTCCTAGGTTGCCTCTTTAACTTAGATTTTAATGGTTCTAGCAAGTACAGAAGCAAAAATAATAAATCATAATATTTTAGAAATCATATTGGAATTCTATAGCATATCAGACATAATCATTTAAGTTCCCCTAAAGAAAATACCTTAAATATTGTCATATGATAGTAACATTAATAATAGTCATAGTGAGAAATTCATATTTTGGGGGTGTTTTTTGTTAAAAATACCTACACCTATTATGTTATGCTTTTTAAAATAAATTGTATTTTATGTTATGTATGTGTACATTTTTTAAAACTTGTCATTAAGGTAAGTGGATCTCTAATCACACAGTGTGAGATCTTTGTAAATAGCTGCCTTTTAAAGGCAATCAAGAAACTTGTGTGGTATCATAAGTGTTAATCAGTAATCAACTTTTGACACAGAGCACTGATTATTTGTTTTATAAAAGAAATAGACATAATTAATAATTTTATAATTAAGATAATAATTAGCTGTGGAACTCTTGCTGATACAATGATAATCTGAATTATGTGTTCTCAAATTCTGATATTCCTAACTAATTAGGTTATAGGCCAGGTGTGGTAGCTCACGCCTGTAATCCCAACACTTTGGCCAAGGAGAAAGGATCACTTGAGCCTAGGAGTTCGAGACCAGCCTGGGTAACATAGTGAGACCCCCATCTCTACAATAAATAAAAAGTTTAGCCAGGCATTGTGGTATGTTTCTATAGTCCCAGCCACTCGGGAGGCTGAAGTGGGAAGACTGCTTGAGCCCAAGGTGTCAAGGCTGTAGTGAGCCTTGATTGCTCCACTGTACTTTAGTCTGGGTAGAGAAAAAAAAACCCTTTCAAAGCAAACAAAACAAACAAACAAAAACAATAGAATTATAGAGGTTTTGGGGGGGCGGAGCAAGATGGCCGAATAGGAACAACTCCAGTCTCCAACTCCCAGCGCGAGCGACACAGAAGACCGGTGATTTCTGCATTTTCAACTGAGGTACTGGGGTCATCTCACTAGGGAGTGCCGGACAATCGGTGCTGGTCAGCTGCTGCAGCCTGACCAGCGAGAGCTGAAGCAGGGCGAGGCATCGCCTCACCTGGAAGCGCAAGGGGGAAGGGGATCCGTTTCATTGCCAGGGGAACTGAGACACACAACACCTGGAAAATCGGGTAACTCCCACCCCAATACTGCGCTGTAAGCATACAGGCATTCCAGGAGAATATATCCCACACCTGGCCGGGAGGGTCCCACGCCCACGAAGCCTCCCTCACTGCTAACACAGCAGTCTGCCGCGATCTATCCGCAAGGCAGCAGCGAGGCTGGGGGAGGGGCGCCCGCCATTGCTGAGGCTTAAGTAGGTAAACAAAGCCGCTGGGAAGCTCGAACTGGGTGGAGCTCACAGCAGCTCAAGGAAGCCTGCCTGTCTCTGTAGTCTCCACCTCTGGGGACAGCGCACAGCTGAAGACCAACAGGGGAAGTAGCGGGAGCCGGTGCAGACGCGAACGACTCTGTCTGACAGCTTTGGGGAGAGCCGCGGATCTCCCAACGCGGAGGTTGAGATCTGAGAACGGACAGACTGCCTGCTCAGGTGTGTCCCTGACCCCTGAGTAGCCTAGCTGGGAGAAATCCCCCACTAGGGGCAGTCTGACACCCCACACCTCACAGGGTGGAGTACACCCCTGAGAGGACACTTCCAAAGGAAGAATCAGACAGGTACACTCGCTGTTCAGCAATATTCTATCTTCGGCAACCTCTGCTGCTGATACCCAGGCAAACAGGGTCTGGAGTGGACCTCAAGCAATCTCCAACAGACCAACAGAGAGTCCTTCTGACTGTCAGAAGGAAAACTATCAAACAGGAAGGACACCTATACCAAAACCCCATCAGTTCGTCACCACCATCAAAGACCAGAGACAGATAAAACCACAAAGATGGGGAAGAAGCAGGGCAGAAAAGCTGGAAATTCAAAAAATAAGAGCGCATCTCCCCCTGCAAAGGAGCGCAGCCCATCACCAGCAACGGATCAAAGCTGGTCAGAGAATGACTTGGACGAGAGGAGAGAAGAAGGCTTCAGTCCATCAAACTTATCAGAGCTAAAGGAGGAATTACGTACCCAGCGCAAAGAAACTAAAAATCTTGAAAAAAGAGTGGAAGAATTGACAGCTAGACTCATTAATGCAGAGAAGATCATAAACGAAATGACAGAGATGAAAACCATGACACGAGAAATACGTGACAAATGCACAAGCTTCAGTAACCGACTCGATCAACTGGAAGAAAGAGTATCAGCGATTGAAGATCAAATGAATGAAATGAAGCGAGAAGAGAAACCAAAAGAAAAAAGAAGAAAAAGAAATGAGCAAAGCCTGCAAGAAGTATGGGATTACGTAAAAAGACCAAATCTACGTCTGATTGGGGTGCCTGAAAGTGAGGGGGAAAATGGAACCAAGTTGGAAAACACTCTTCAGGATATCATCCAGGAGAACTTCCCCAACCTAGTAGGGCAGGCCAACATTCAAATTCAGGAAATACAGAGAACGCCACAAAGATACTCCTCGAGAAGAGCAACTCCAAGACACATAATTGCCAGATTCACCAAAGTTGAAATGAAGGAAAAAATCTTAAGGGCAGCCAGAGAGAAAGGTCGGGTCACCCACAAAGGGAAGCCCATCAGACTAACAGCAGATCTCTCGGCAGAAACTCTACAAGCCAGAAGAGAGTGGGGGCCAATATTCAACGTTCTTAAAGAAAAGAATTTTCAACCCAGAATTTCATATCCAGCCAAACTAAGTTTCGTAAGTGAAGGAGAAATAAAATCCTTTACAGATAAGCAAATGCTTAGAGATTTTGTCACCACCAGGCCTGCCTTACAAGAGACCCTGAAGGAAGCCCTAAACATGGAAAGGAACAACCGGTACCAGCCATCGCAAAAACTTGGCAAAATGTAAAGACCATCGAGGCTAGGAAGAAACTGCATCAACTAACGAGCAAAATAACCAGTTAATATCATAATGGCAGGATCAAGTTCACACATAACAATATTAACCTTAAATGTTAATGGACTAAATGCTCCAATTAAAAGACACAGACTGGCAAACTGGATAAAGAGTCAAGACCCATCAGTCTGCTGTATTCAGGAGACCCATCTCACATGCAGAGACATACATAGGCTCAAAATAAAGGGATGGAGGAAGATCTACCAAGCAAATGGAGAACAAAAAAAAGCAGGGGTTGCAATCCTAGTCTCTGATAAAACAGACTTTAAACCATCAAAGATCAAAAGAGACAAAGAAGGCCATTACATAATGGTAAAGGGATCAATTCAACAGGAAGAGCTAACTCTCCTAAATATATATGCACCCAATACAGGAGCACCCAGATTCATAAAGCAAGTCCTTAGAGACTTACAAAGAGACTTAGACTCCCATACAATAATAATGGGGGACTTCAACACTCCGCTGTCAACATTAGACAGATCAACGAGACAGAAAGTTAACAAGGATATCCAGGAATTGAACTCATCTCTGCACCAAGCGGACCTAATAGACATCTATAGAACTCTCCACCCCAAATCAACAGAATATACATTCTTCTCAGCACCACATCGCACTTATTCCAAAATTGACCACATAATTGGAAGTAAAGCACTCCTCAGCAAATGTAAAAGAACAGAAATTATAACAAACTGTCTCTCAGACCACAGTGCAATCAAACTAGAACTCAGGACTAAGAAACTCAATCAAAACCGCTCAACTACATGGAAACTGAACAACCTGCTCCTGAATGACTACTGGGTACATAACGAAATGAAAGCGGAAATAAAGATGTTCTTTGAAACCAATGAGAACAAAGATACAACATACCAGAATCTCTGGGACACATTTAAAGCAGTGTGTAGAGGGAAATTTATAGCACTAAATGCCCACAAGAGAAAGCAGGAAAGATCTAAAATTGACACTCTAACATCACAATTAAAAGAACTAGAGAGGCAAGAGCAATCACATTCAAAAGCTAGCAGAAGGCAAGAAATAACTAAGATCAGAGCAGAACTGAAGGAGATAGAGACACAAAAAACCCTCCAAAAAATCAATGAATCCAGGAGTTGGTTTTTTGAAAAGATCAACAAAATTGACAGACCGCTAGCAAGGCTAATAAAGAAAAAAAGAGAGAGGAATCAAATAGATGCAATAAAAAATGATAAAGGGGATATCACCACTGACCCCACAGAAATACAAACTACCATCAGAGAATACTATAAACGCCTCTACGCAAATCAACTAGAAAATCTAGAAGAAATGGATAATTTCCTGGACACTTACACTCTCCCAAGGCTAAACCAGGAAGAAGTTGAATCCCTGAATAGACCAATAGCAGGCTCTGAAATTGAGGCAACAATTAATAGCCTACCCACCAAAAAAAGTCCAGGACCAGATGGATTCACAGCTGAATTCTACCAGAGGTACAAGGAGGAGCTGGTACCATTCCTTCTGAAACTATTCCAATCAATAGAAAAAGAGGGAATCCTCCCTAACTCATTTTATGAGGCCAACATCATCCTGATACCAAAGCCTGGCAGAGACACAACAAAAAAAGAGAATTTTAGACCAATATCCCTGATGAACATTGATGCAAAAATCCTCAATAAAATACTGGCAAACCGGATTCAGCAGCACATCAAAAAGCTTATCCACCATGATCAAGTGGGCTTCATCCCTGGGATGCAAGGCTGGTTCAACATTCGCAAATCAATAAACGTAATCCAGCATATAAACAGAACCAAAGACAAGAACCACATGATTGTCTCAATAGATGCAGAAAAGGCTTTTGACAAAATTCAACAGCCCTTCATGCTAAAAACGCTCAATAAATTCGGTATTGATGGAACGTACCTCAAAATAATAAGAGCTATTTATGACAAACCCACAGCCAATATCATACTGAATGGGCAAAAACTGGAAAAATTCCCTTTGAAAACTGGCACAAGACAGGGATGCCCTCTCTCACCACTCCTATTCAACATAGTGTTGGAAGTTCTGGCTAGGGCAATCAGGCAAGAGAAAGAAATCAAGGGTATCCAGTTAGGAAAAGAAGAAGTCAAATTGTCCCTGTTTGCAGATGACATGATTGTATATTTAGAAAACCCCATCGTCTCAGCCCAAAATCTCCTTAAGCTGATAAGCAACTTCAGCAAAGTCTCAGGATACAAAATTAATGTGCAAAAATCACAAGCATTCTTATACACCAGCAACAGACAAGCAGAGAGCCAAATCAGGAATGAACTTCCATTCACAATTGCTTCAAAGAGAATAAAATACCTAGGAATCCAGCTTACAAGGGATGTAAAGGACCTCTTCAAGGAGAACTACAAACCACTGCTCAGTGAAATCAAAGAGGACACAAACAAATGGAAGAACATACCATGCTCATGGATAGGAAGAATCAATATCGTGAAAATGGCCATACTCCCCAAGGTTATTTATAGATTCAATGCCATCCCCATCAAGCTACCAATGACTTTCTTCACAGAATTGGAAAAAACTGCTTTAAAGTTCATATGGAACCAAAAAAGAGCCCGCATTGCCAAGACAATCCTAAGTCAAAAGGACAAAGCTGGAGGCGTCACGCTACCTGACTTCAAACTATACTACAAGGCTACAGTAACCAAAACAGCATGGTACTGGTACCAAAACAGAGATATAGACCAATGGAACAGAGCAGAGTCCTCAGAAATAATACCGCACATCTGCAGCCATCTGATCTTTGACAAACCTGAGAGAAACAAGAAATGGGGAAAGGATTCCCTATTTAATAAATGGTGCTGGGAAAATTGGCTAGCCATAAGTAGAAAGCTGAAACTGGATCCTTTCCTTACCCCTTATACGAAGATTAATTCAAGATGGATTAGAGACTTAAATGTTAGACCTAATACCATAAAAACCCTAGAAGAAAATCTAGGTAGTACCATTCAGGACATAGGCATGGGCAAGGACTTCATGTCTAAAACACCAAAAGCAACGGCAGCAAAAGCCATAATTGACAAATGGGATCTAATTAAACTAAAGAGCTTTTGCACAGCAAAAGAAACTACCATCAGAGTGAACAGGCAACCTACAGAATGGGAGAAAATTTTTGCAACCTACTCATCTGACAAAGGGCTAATATCCAGAATCTACAAAGAACTCAAACAAATATACGAGAAAAAAACAAACAACCCCATCAAAAAGTGGGGAAAGGATATGAACAGACATTTCTCAAAAGAAGATATTCATACAGCCAACAGACACATGAAAAAATGCTCATCATCACTGGCCATCAGAGAAATGCAAATCAAAACCACAATGAGATACCATCTCACACCAGTTAGAATGGCAATCATTAAGAAGTCAGGAAACAACAGGTGTTGGAGAGGATGTGGAGAAATAGGAACACTTTTACACTGTTGGTGGGATTGTAAACTAGTTCAACCATTATGGAAAAGAGTATGGCAATTCCTCAAGGATCTAGAACTAGATGTACCATATGACCCAGCCATCCCACTACTGGGTATATACCCAAAGGATTATAAATTAGTCTACTACAAAGACACATGTACACGTATGTTTATTGCGGCACTATTCACAATAGCAAAGACTTGGAATCAACCCAAATGTCCATCTGTGACAGACTGGATTAAGAAAATGTGGCACATATACACCATGGAATACTATGCAGCCATAAAAAAGGATGAGTTTGTGTCCTTTGTAGGGACATGGATGCAGCTGGAAACCATCATTCTTAGCAAACTATCACAAGAAGAGAAAACCAAACACCGCATGTTCTCACTCATAGGTGGGAACTGAACAATGAGATCACTTGGACTCGGGAAGGGGAACATCACACACTGGGGTCTATCATGGGGAGGGGGGAGGGGGGAGGAGGGAGGGATTGCATTGGGGAATTATACATGATATAAATGATGAATTGATGGGTGCTGACGAGTTGATGGGTGCAGCACACCAACATGGCATAAGTATACATATGTAACAAACCTGCACGTTATGCACATGTACCCTAGAACTTAAAGTATAATAAAAAAAAAAAAAAAAAAAAAAAAAAAAAAAAAAAAAAAAAAAAAAAAAAAAAAATAAATACCTTCCCAGACAAGCAAAAAAAAAAAAAAAAAAAAAAAAAAAAAAAAAAAAAAAAAAAAAAAAAAGAATTATAGAGGTTTTATATAATTTTATTTTTCATAGAATTGGACATATTTGATCTTTGATCAATAATGAGGTATTTAAGTTGCCCATTGCAGCAGACTCTTATTTCTAGAGAACATCACTATATCTTTCTTCTTACATGTTCTGCAATGTGAACTTGTCTCTTTCCTATCAAGAGATAGAGTCTATTTCTTGACTTACTTTAATGTAAACCAATAAAGTATTTGAGAAGAGATGCTGGACCAGTATCACTTTAAATGGCCTGAAGGCCGTATTTCCTAGGAGCCCTACGGTAAGTACAATTACCCTGAGACAAACAGACCATAGAAAAAAGCCCAAGTCTCGTGCATCCCTTAGAAAATGAGATGAAATACAGAGAAAGGAAGAAAAAAGGCCAGATGTTTAAGTGAGGAAACCATGCGGAAATGAATCCTCCGGTGGCAGACACTCCATCTCCTGTCACATGAATCAGATATGCACCACCGGCTGGGCCCTTCCACAAAATCATAAGCAAATGAAAATTTACGTTTTAAACCACTAAATTTTGACTGGTTAGTTATGCAGCAATTGACTTGTAAGACAACTATGCTCACATGGAAGAAATATAAAAACAAACATATAGTTGATCAAATTCTATTAATAATATAGGAATAATAGATCAACAATTGAAACTAGACTGTGCAATGTACTTTTATTATTTCCTGACACTGGAATACTTCTTTTTCCCTTTCAGAATCTGCCGTTTCCCTCTTCTGATGCTATCAATGCCATCATTGCCGTGCATTCACTTTTGTAGGTGAATGACCCAGCCTAGCCAATAATATGCCACTCCTCCTAGATATACTGATCACATTAACGATAACACAAACATAGATAGTAAGGATCCTTTTTGGTTTTATTACTGCTTCTAGGAAGGAAGGAGTCTCTCTTTTTGAGCTGGATGTAACTGAGAACCCATTGATACTTGGATTGCTGATGTCTATAGTAAGGGCAACATGTGAAAAACCCCTGCCTGAGAACTAAGTGAAAAAAGTATATAAAATGGATCAAAGTGAACAAGAAAGATACAGACAACACATGACATCTTTTGAACTCCTGGACCCAGTTATGCCTAAAGCAAGAGCTTTCCCTTTGATTTCAAAGTTATGCGAGCTGCAAAATATTTCTTTTTTTCTTGAACTGGTTTTAACTGCCTTTTTACTATTGAAAACTAAAGTCCTGACTAACCAAACGACATGGACCCTATGTGATCTGCGAATGTGAAGGAATAACAGAGATCTTGCCTATCATGAATGTATTATGAAGTTCAATATAGGTTGAAGATTGTACCAATATTTATTTCAGAACAACTATTGGGCATCTAATATGTGCAAAAATTTTCACTAGACATATAGAGGTATGTGTATGTGTATATGTATATGTATGCATATGTATGTATAGATACATATACACATACACATATATATCCCTATATTATATATGTTCTCAGTGATTGACCATCTGTTGGGAATTTTTATGTTATTATATACTATAAAAGCTATTGGTTCCAAAAGTATGAGAATTTTGAGAGAAAATTGTCATTACAAAGCATTTCCATGGAAACATATAATTAGTAGACACTAGGAAGCTACAACTTCCTCTTAGTATGAGCTCTTTATGTTCTTAATTATCAACGTGGAACTCTACAACAAATTAGAAGAGTGCTCTTTTCCTTTCTTTCCATATACCCAAAGCAATTAGTGTTTTTATTTTCACTAGCTGACCTCATGGGGCGTATGTCTAAAGGCTATAGTGTCTGCCTTTCACGAAGATTTTCTAAATTCCTTTATTTCAATTGCCGTAAAGTTTTCAATTTCATAACAGATTATCTCCTTCCTACCACACATATCATATCCTTGTACGGTCTACAGATTTTTCTGCAAAAAAAGAAAGTTTTGAAAGAACTTCTATTTCTGATGAATAAACTAGAATTTTCTTTTGAAAATATATAATTTACAAATAAAGCAATATATATACATATATACTAAAAAGGTAATGAGATATATGTAATTGTAGACACATCCTTTATTTTTTCTCTAGTAACTTATTCTAGTAATTTCATAAATGAATCTAGATTTCCATGAAAACAGACTGCTAACCATTTTTAAATAAAATTTTAATTATATTATAAACTCTAAACATTAATTAGCAGCTGTCAACAGTGACCTAAATCTTTTCTTTTCCCCAAGCAACTTCGCTTCTTATTCATATAATTCTATATTTTATTTATAAAGAGCAATCTGAAACAAATACATAATAATTATTCTATTAAATGTTTATTGAAAGTTACAAAAATTAATAATGTTCATTGATTTCCATTAAAGGTTATGTGGAAAAAACTAGATGTACATATACAGGTAGGTGCTTCCCAATTAACTCTAGTTAAGCAGAATATAGAGTATATATATACAGTATATATATAATCTATGTCAATGTTAATTGAAATACATAATGACTTTCATATCCTTCTGCATCTGATGTTTTCAAGAATAATAGCAAATTAGAAATATTTACTTAATAAGAATTTTTACACCATTATTTCTTTAAAATTTAGTCTTTTTTTTTTTTTTTTAGAGTTTCGCTTTTTTCACCCAGGCTTGAGTGCAATGGCGTGATCTCGGCTCACGGCAACCTCTGCCTCCCGGATTCAAGCGATTCTTCTGCCTCAGCCTTCGTAGTAGCTGGGATTACAGGCGCCCGCCACCACACCCAGTATTTTTGGTAGACACGGGGGTTTCACCATGTTGGCCAGGCTGTTCTCGAACTCCTGACCTCAGGTGATCTACCCGCCTCGGCCTCCCAAAGTGCTGGGATTACAGGTGTGAGCCACCATGCCAGGCCAAGATGGTGAAACCCTGTCTCTACTAAAAATACAAAAATTAACCAGGCTTGGTGACAGGCCCCTGTAAGTCTAGCTACTCTGGAGGCTGAGGCTAGAGAATCCCTTGAACGCGGGAGGCGGAGGTTGCCGTGAGCAGAGATCGCACCATTGCTCTCCAGCCTGGGCAACAAAAGTGAAACTCCGCCTGAAAAAAAAAAGAAAAGTAAACAAATGTTAGAAGCATACTGTTGAAAGGTATAGAATATTAGTAACATATGGCTCAACTAACTATTTGTTAAGGTTAAAAATGCAAAAGTGTTGCAAAATTATAAAATATTCTTTTTTTTATTACTACCTTGATTATAGGTTTGATTTTACATTTACTAAATGTCCATGCTAAAGTATTAGGTTAACAGATTGTACATGTTATTATTTGTGTTTCTGAGCTAGTTATTTAATAAATCTTGTATTAATGACGCCAGAATTTATTCTATAAAGAGTGAACTGACCCTCTGCAGCATTGAGACTGAACGGGCTGTCTGTTATACAGGGTGAACAGACCCTCTGGCCCTCCGTTTATCTCCAAAAGAGATGCACCTTGATAAGGACTTTATTCTAGTTGAAGTTAAGTAATGAGGTGGGAGAAAATTAATTTTATAGTTAAGCAACAGCTCTCAATGCATATTTAAGAAGAAATTATCGTCCCTATATTATTTAAGAGGTTTACTCTGGCATACATTGTTTTAGAAAAACTTCCAATGAATAAGGCCTATATGCTTACACTTACTGTATGTATCTTCAAATATATTTAATGCTAGTTGTATGTTTACTTTCGATCTTTCTTGCCTTTTCAATGTGGATCAATGTCAAAATTGTTTATCTACTTATACTTTATAAACTTCAAAGTATCTAGTACACAGATAAGTCTAACAGATAATTTTTACTACAAATTTGACTTGTTGACTTTTTTTAGCAGGAGGAAGTAAAGAAAAAAGTTTCTTCCAGATTTCCTTATCTGTAGGCTAAACTATTATCTACTGCTGCCACAATTACTGAAATTCTTTGAACTGAATTTGTTTTTCCCCTTTCTGTCCCTTATCTCCACCCCAAAGCCATTTTATTAAAATTACAAGTTTTAACAAAACTTCTTTTTGAGTAATTCCAACATACTTATACAAGTTCCTTTGGAGTTTTGTTCAATTAAAAATATCATATGAGATATATCAAATTAGGAGCTAATACCTAGAACATTTATAGATAATTATTTAAAAAGTTATAAATAAGGCATATTTGTGCTTAGGACCAACCTAAATCTAAATTTTTAAAAGAAAGTTATATGAAATATTGTAGGCATTTATAAACGATCACATAGAACAATTAAAATTGGTTTTTCAGATTTACTTAAAAGCTATTTAGCTTTCAGAGGAATGAGCTATGGTTGAGCTACATAAAGAAACAGTACATCAAGGAATACAACTGATGTGGGAAATAATTATTAATAGGATAGCTTGAACAATATCTCATTAAAATAACAACTTTGAAGTCAACCGAAGTTAAAAAGTAACTTCTCAGAAGTCTGATAAGTTAAAATTCACTTTAAGAAGATAAATATATAAAACTAAAAAAAATTAACTGAGAATGAATTACAGGAGCATTTTTTCCCTTAAGTTAGGGGTAGAAATGTATCACCATAATGTCTTTATAAAGTCTGTTACTACTAGTGTCACTCTGATGACTCCAGAAAACGATTAGTTGTGGTCTTTTCCTCTTAATTGAGATTTAGTTTGATTTTATTTGAATAAATTAGCCTATGCTGTGCGTTACTGTAAATGCTCCAGTGAACACACACATTTTCAAATTGCAACTGAATGCAACCGATGCATTGCCATGAAGGTACCTTGATGATGCAGTCTAACATTATACAGAAGCTCAATTTAGTTTCTCATTAAAGAAAATTTCATGCAAGAAAAAAATTTACCTTTCATGATAGTGGATTAATATCTTTTTGGAATATTTATTTATAAGGGACTTTTAATGGAAATTAAAAGAAACAACTGTATTCGTTGATAAGTAAATAACTTTAAAAATTATAGTCACTGTGAATATGGGCACCACAGGTGATGTGAACAAAGAAAAGTCTGCCAGGAATTCAGTAAACTGGAGACAGTGAAATGGTGTTGGTACTAGCAGCTTTTAAAAATTGAAGATGTTTTGAATTTAAATTTAAAAACTAAAGATTGGCTTATAATTTGGGATTGCATAGGCAAAGCTAACAAGCTTTGATCTACCAGTAGATACCCAGGTAAGCATACTGAAAGACACTCTTGAAATATGTAGTGGGCCATAGGAGACTTACCAGCATGATGAGGTTACACCACTCTGTTGATGATGTCCAGGTTGGATTACAGCAGCAGCAGTCCTCAAATGAGTTCATTCTAGGACCATTTATACTTTTAAAAACTATTGAAGACGTAGGAGTGGCTTTGTTTATGTGAATTATATTTCTTTAGATTTACAAATTGGAAATTAAAATGGAGAGATAATTGAAATCATTATTTACTAATTAAAAAATAAAAATTAGCTACATGTTAATTGGCATATTTTTATGAAATATAACTATATTTTTCAAACAAAAAAATTACTGAGGTGATATTGTTTTACATTTTTGAACTCTGTAGAATAAACAGCTTAATACAAGATCATTACATGCTCTTATTTCCTCTGCATTAAATGTGTTGCTATATAATGTTTTGGGTGAAGTGTACCAGGAAAATTTGGACTCTATACAGATACTTCATGGAAACAGAGAACACAGGTACCTCCAGAGATCCTCAGATCACATATTAAGAACCACTGAATTAGAGGAAAGATGGGCACCAACTAAATATAAGACTATGATAACACTTGGGCTGTTAGGTAAAAAAGTGCAAACCATTTCGTCCAACTGCTTAATGAAGAAATATGTATTTTTAAGTAGCCCAGGCTTAATTTCAAAGTAAAGACATTTTAAAGTGTCTTATGTGAACCCTGGGTTATAACTGAGTATAAATTAAATAAGTTTCATGTCACTACAAGTAACGGAATTATTATCATTTAAAGAAAATTCTGGAAAAGTAGTATTAAGAACATGCTTAATGTCGTTAGGTTTCTTCCTTTGTAATAAACCAGAGACAATGTAAGAAGAAATATTCACCTTACCCCTATTAGTGTCTTTACACCTCTCATGGAAGTAAATACTCAGTTGTAGCCTAATATTTTCATAGTGACATAGTATATAAATATGTGTTTTGTATTAAAAAGTGATTTATTACTTTACATCTTCCCTATCTCCAATCTGCCTCATCTTTCTCCAACATCTGTCTCATCACTGTATTCATCAAATTATTCTCCCTAGTAGTATTGTTGATTATTTACTTAATTATGTCTCATTACCACCTAATTATTTGTGCCGTGTCAGCTAAAGGCTCTACTTCTTAAGCAAAGATGAGCATAGTCTGCTGACTTAGCATTTCTCTTGTGAGATTCAGCCAATCCATCAGATTGTAATCAATCAGAGTGTAATACTGATTTCTCTTCAATAAAGTTTAGTCACTGTAAATATGGACACCAGAGGAATAGACTCTGTAGAATATAGAATATATTGATTCTATATAGATTATATAAGAGTGTAGAATCTATCATTCTTGTATATTTCACAACTATCCATATTAACTACACCTGCTTACAAGTCAAGCTTTTCTACTTATACTTTTTAAATTTCAGACTGGTGTAATGGTATGTACTTTACAGAAGACACAGAACACTTATACATGTCCAAAAGTATCTGTATAAATAATCAAATAAATAATAAGGAAAAAGATTAATGGGAATAAGTCTTCATAAAAAGAAAAGTAATCACTTTTCTCTCAAAGTACATAACTGTATATGATTTCAGTTTGAGTTGCTCTCTTGGGAAATCTACACTCTTTGTTCAAATGTGTCTTATTAGCTGCATCTTTTATCAGCTTTCTCCTATGCCATTACCGAACTCTATACTGAACTATTTTGCTGCTTCATTGCTTTAACCATTGATTTTGGGCAAAGGGTCCCCAAAGTATATTTGTATTTCTTCACCCTAAATCTAACTGGGAACATAACTGAGATTTTCACCTTTTCTCACCTCTTTCTAGATCTAAATGTTCTTTGTATTCCTATCAGTAGAATTTGGATCATGTATTCTACTTGCTGTGCATCAAGTATGTCAACAGTGTTCAGACCATTATTTTTGTTACCACTCTAAAAAGTGCTTAACTCATTCAAACCCCTGTCATTTTATCTCCTGTAAAGCAGAGGTGCCTTTGGCCATTCTACTGTTTAAAACTATTGATACAGCTGATAGACTAACATTCAGATCCATGAATGCTAAAAAGTTTGAGAATCTTTATTCTTTTATGCCCCTCTGCTTTTCTTTTTTAAGAATTCCATAGCCAAATAGAAAGAATCATGTTAAAGCAGTTTAGGGTTAAGTCAGCCAGCAAAATAATTGTCACAGCCTATGGCAGAGCAAGGAGAGATGGTGGGGATTGGCTGTTATGCAGATAACTTTGAAGTTCAAGGAAAGCGACCCTTGAAAGTTGGTAGTGGGGGATGGAAAGGGGAAACAGTTTAATTCCATACAGAGATGTATGTACGGTAGCTGCTTCTGTCACCGTCAGAACAAAAACATAGCTAGAAATTTTCAGGGGCTTCAGCAGGCAAACCAAATGAACTGACCAGATGATTAAAAACAAATGAATAAAAAAGGATTCCAACTAATGCATGCAAACCTGTGCACTGTGCCCTCAGTGTCTGATTCAGTCAGCCTCGTGGGATATCAAAACACCCCTTTCAGTGCTTCAATTTGACATGATACAAATTAAATGTACTTCACATTAACGGAGTACATAAAATGGTCAGGTAATGAAGGTGGGCAGACTGTCACCTGAATAGAAAGTATAAGTGGTTTTCAAAAAGTGGCCATGTGGGTTCATAATTCCTAATCAAATACTACAGAATCAGAAAGCTCTGGAGATTGAAAGAATTTGCAACTCGGTTGACAGCAAAAGCTGACCCCACATAAAACCATTGGATAGAACTGACGTAACTTTATGTTTGGCCATTGTTTACCTAATATTACATAGATATTTTTGTCTAACTATAAAACCTAAGCATGTTTGGTCAAGGACTGCTACACAACATACTACATATATGTATGATACTAGGTTACTGAAATCTGAAAAATTGCAATATGAAATACATGTCACCGCAAGATGCTTGGATCAACCATAGTAGGTATATAGGCCTGTATAGCTGTGATTGTTAGAGAAGAGGACTCCATGACCCTCTAGAATCAATTAAAGAGGGAAACCTCTCCTTTAGTCTCACTGCCCATGGCAATAAATTATTTTTATTTGAAAACTATAATCAGTCCCAAGTGAATGTTTCATAGGAAAGATTATCTTCTCTAAAATTACATGTTTCCATTCTAGAATCCAAGAGGAACAATAGTAGATATATGTGTATATCTCATATATATATGCATTTGTTACAATAAATGATCACATTAAAAACCATTAAGTTCTATCTATTCTTCTTATGATCAAGAAAACATTCTGATGTTTCAGGTTTCACATCCAGGTACGACAGATTTTGCTGTTACTGATGTTTGTTTTGTCTTTAAAATTTCCCAGGGCAAAATACATTATACATATAATGAGTCAGAAATGATCGTTATTCATTTACAGGCTCTCCAGTTAGAGTGAAATACTGTCATTTTTAGGTCATTGTATAATGATATTTCTGGCATACGTGGTTTGAATAAAGTAACTTTCAGTGCCAAGGTTAATGTATCAACTTCAGGTAGTTGCTTTGTTGAATTTTGTTAAATATTCTTGAGTTTCTCTAACCCTCTGAGACAGACCAAAATGAAAAGGAATTTAATTAGAGTGTGCTGGGAATGTAATGTGATATATTAAGTTTTAATTAAGAAAACTGCTGCTGAACCACAATGTTATTGGTTCTGAAATTATCCTCCTAGATAAACAGAATACACATATGTGCAGATAAGCAGGGTGAATGTAAAGGGAACTTATCAAAAATACTAATTCAATGAAAGTTTACATCAAAAAGTGATTTTAAAAGAGGAAAGCTTTCTCATGCCATGCGAAGTTCAAAATTAAACCTCCTGTTTCATTTTAAAATCACTGTACAAGAGTGGTTATGCTGTGCCAGTTTTAGTCATTGGAATTCGGTACTCCTGTGATTAATTTCAAAGGCACATTGGTTCAGGGTTATTATTAGGTTAGTCTGTTAATGCAAAATCTGTCAAGAAGGCCTTGAAGTGGAAATCAAGCAGATGCATACAAAGTTCTAGTTTAAAATACCTTTAACCCAAGGATTTTACTATTTTGGTTTCATTTGTTAAAGGGAGCTCAAAATTAAGTAATTAATTCAATTGAGCTATGTTTTGTAGCAGCATGTCATACTTTTATTTAAGAATAAAAACTCTAATACTTCTTAGAAAAAGCTCCATTTCATAAGTCTGTGAATGTTGAAGAGTTAACATGTATTCGATTATTTTATTTATTTTATTAACAACAAATTAATCAAAGTTCATGTAAATAACAGCATTCTGTATTAGGCCATTCTTGTGTTGCTATAATGAAATACCTGAGGCTGGGTAATTTATCAAGAAAACAGTTTTAATTTATTCACGGTTCTATAGGCTTTACGAAAAGCATGATGCTGGCACCTGCCTCTGGTGAGACCTGTGGAAGCTTACAATCATGGCAGGAGGTGATAGGGAGTTGCATGCCACGTGGCAAGAGCAGGAGCAAGAGAGTCAGGAGGTGTCACATTAAAAGAATGTTTATACTTTAAGTTCTAGGATACATATGCAGATCATGGAGTTTTGTTACATATGTATACACATGTGGTTTGCTGCACCCATCAACCGGTCATCTACGTTAGGTATTTCTCCTAATGCTATCCCTCCTGCAACCTGCTTCCCTCAACAGGCCCTGGTGTGTGATGTTCCCCTCCCTGTGTCCATGTGTTCTCATTGTTCAGTTCCCACTTATGAATGAGAACATGTGGTGTTTGCTTTTCTGTTCTTGTGTTAGTTTATTGAGAATGATAGTTTCCAGCTTCATCCATGTCCCTGCAAAGGACATAAACTCATCCTTTTTTATCGCTTCATAGTATTCCATGGTGTATATGTGCCACATTTTCTTTATCCAGTCTAGCATTGATGGGCATTTGGGTTGGTTCCAAGTGTTTGATTTGTGAACAATGCTGCAATAAATACATGTGTACATGTGTCTTTATAGTAGAGTGGGTGAAGGATATGAACAGGAAGTGCCACACTTTTTTAAACAACCAGATCCTGTGTGCACTGAGCACGAGAACTCACTCATTATCATGAGGAAAGCACCAAGGCATTTAAGGGATCCACCCCCAGGAGCCAAACACCTCCCACCTGGCCCCACCTCCAACACTGGGGATTACATTTCAACTTGAGATTTGTAGGGGACAGACACCCAAAACATATCACATACAAAAAGATAGAGATAAAACTCATATACCGCTAAGTTTTTTTTTTCTCTCTGTGTGTATTTTCTTTTCCCCTACCTCATCAGCTTCACTGACATTATCTACATGAATTTCATTTAAAAGAGTCATGGGTGGTTATCTCTTAAATAACGAATCAATTTCAATAAAGCTGAAAGTCAGATAATTCAGCACTACAATATTTTATGTGATTTTAGATTAATATAATTCATTATTGAAATTACTGGAGTAATTATTTAATTTTACTTTTAGCTTAGTTCTATGTAAATATAGGCAATGCCATAAGATAATCAACCATGATACTTTATTATCACTTTGACTGTATCAGTCATCCACTATTTTAAATCAATCACCTAACTAGAGAATTTTTATAGAGCTTTTTAAAATTCTATAATTGTTAGTTTAATATAGAATAGTTTCTTTTTGACTGGAACTCTGTTAAAAGTATTAAAACTTCATTTAATTTTCTTGTAATTACTGAGTTAATTTTCTTAAAATAACTGGTTCATCTTAACTTTTCTTTAAAAATGTCAACTATATTTTCTCAAACGTAAATGTATACTAGCCCATATTTAGTATAAACCTGTACAAATTTTAAACCATTTCCCCTCAAGAACTGTGGCCTCTTTGATAAATTGGTATGACTTTCAGTGCCTGTTTTTAAGAACACTTAGTACATCTATTAAACTACATTCTTAATTTTAAATGTAATGAAAAAAATGAAGATATCTACTATATATGAAATCGTTATTTTCCTTATGCTTGCATAAATGGTGTTTTTCAGTTTTCTTTTCTCAAAACTCCTATTACTGTTGATGTAGGTATACATTAAGTGACAAGCACATTATTTTAAGAATAGCTAAAAAATAATATATGTTGTTATATTAATGCAGCACAATGTTTTTATCAATAATTCAAAATTTTACCTTTTATAATGGTAAGACACCACAATATCTTCCTTAAATTATCTCAGATTTTAATAATTCACAGTCAAAAATTAAAACTAGGTAAGAATGCAAAGCACCATGAGCAAGAGCCAGAGAAAAAACAAAACAACAGCAACGAAAAGAACAAAAATAGGAGCAAAAAACACCAGGCAGAATCAGAAGCTATTGGACTAATGAGGTAATGGACAGAAAATAATTATATTTTAAATGAGGGGAAGATATTCATTAAAAATTTGTTGGAGAGATTGGCATGATTAAAATTGGAAATGGTATATTTATAAGTAGTAGTTATGTCTTTATTATAATTTAAAACATATTTTGACTTTAGAGGATGTGGTTTGAACTTTCAAAGACAAAAAAAGGATGAAAAGTGATTCTTTATGAATTCATTTTTTTTTTTCCTATGAAAGACTGTTATTTTCAAAATCTTGTATGTTGGTAACACTGACTGACAGTGTCTGATTAGAAGTAATGCCAGCAGATCATCAAATCACTGCCCTTTCTTGCTTTCTTGGAGTCATTTTCAACAATTCATTTTAACATCTATATTATTTTATTGCTCCAAGTTTGATATATTACAGAGATGTTTTCATGTTAGTATTTGCTTGCCAAAAAATTGATAACAAGAGAAGACATAATTCAATGTAGTTAATTTATTTATGAATACAAATGTTATTGTTGATAATACACTTTTATCAAATATAGTAGAAATGTTTGTATTTTCCTGTATTTGTATGTATTTGTCTTTGCACTTGTCATTCACCTAATTCAGATGAAAATATAAATTATAATAAGGTATACAAATAAGTAGTTTAAACAATATCTGAGGACTTTATTAAAATACTAATTTTATATTATTTAAAATGCATAATTATAGATACTGTATCCTACTTAAAGTCTGTAAAATCCTGCTATGTATATATATGCACATATATACATATCTGTAAATATTTTAAATGCATGATTGCAAAAGAGTAAAGACTGAGCAGAGAAAAAGCAGTAAATGAGATTATTGAGATGTAGACTAGTACTAAAACTGCATTTTATCTGAAGGGAACACGTCCACAATGGGTGAGCCTGAGCTTAGTTTTGAAAAATACATGATAAGAGATAATAAGAAATAAGTTAGAAGTTTAAGAAAAGACTCCAATTCAAAACTACCACACCAAAAGTAAAGCAGTATAAAGGAGAAAAATAAACCAGTTTTCTTATTTTCTTAGATTTGGTGGTAAGTGGGTGGGGAAAATAAGGTCCTTGATAAATTGTAATAACAAGTTGATTTTCTTCACAGAGTTTACAGTTGGATCTTCTGTATGTATTTGAAAAATAAAATAAAATAAGTGGAGAATTTAAAGTGATGCCCTCATGGTGAAAACTTGGGAAATGACAGAGAAAAAAGGCAAATTCTGACTGGAGAACTGAAATTCTAGCAAGTTCAAATAAATTCTCTCAAAACTTTAATAATTCACAGTCAAAAATTAAAAAGCAGGTAAGAATGCAAAGCACCATGAGCGAAAGCCAGAGAAAAACAAAACACAACAACAACAACAACAAAAAAAAAAAGAACAAAAATAGGAGCAAAAATCTCCAGGCAAAATTAGAAGATATTGGACAAATGAGATAATGGACAGAAATTAATTATATTTTATATGCTAATGAAATAATGTGCCTAAAAATAAAAAAGTATGTACATAGTTTTTGAAATATCCATCAATTTTCAAAATGAACCAATTAGAATTTTCAGAACTCAGTAAGTTATGAGGATATGTAGACAGTATAAAAAGACTTAAAAGAATTCAGAAAAACTCAGAGAAAGAAAATGAACTACATACAAATACTTTTTAGACTTATAATTTCCTTATAAAGAAAAAATGTATGTCAAAAGTCAATAAAATGCTGCCTTCCATGTGCTGAGTAAAAATAACTTTCAGTCTGGAAATATAAATGAGCAAAAAATATTTCAGGATTAGTAGCAATACAACATTTTCGAATTGTAAGAAGTAGAATGAAGGAAAACTGTACAACTCACATTAATGGAAATGTTAAAAGGTATTCTTAAATAAAAAATGAAAATAAAACCAAATGAAACTTCTGAGTTTATAAATATGTGGGGAATTCTAAATAAAGATTATGGAAAAGACATAGTGAATTTTAGTTTTTGAGTAAAAGTAAGAAAACAGGAACAGTATATAACCTAAGAGTGGAAAAGAAGGACACAGGAAAAAAGATTCTACTGATGATTGGGAAGAAGGATAATTTCTTTGTCACTGTGAATGCCATTTGTTTGTTTCCAGCCAACTAGTATTTCTATTACTTCTGGCTCAATGTCGACTAAAATAATAATAGCAGATATCTTCCCCTTCCCCTAGTATCAACCTGTTTGTTGTTAACAAACTTGTCTTTTAAATTGTCACATAATGAGGAAAATGAACATTTAAAAAATATTTTTACTTTAATTTTTCGTGTGCTTAACCTTTTAAATTTGGGGGCATAATAAACCAAATATATGTTTCTTCCTTAAATTTTAAAATCAGCAAATAATTTTATAAATAATTCAATATTTGGTAAGCATATGAAAGTACACACAAAGTTTTTTCCCTTACTTTCCTAATATGATGTGCAAAAACCAACCAGTTAATAATTGCTATGCCTTCGTGCATGAGTACATGCTTAAATTTTCCATCCTACTGAGAATCGTTGAAATCACCTGTGTTACAAGCATAGAATCTGTATTGCTCATCATTAAGCAGTCCTGCTTAAATTCCAACATTAAAGGCATTGTCAGGAAAAAATGGCCAAAGTCATGTTTTTCCTAAAAATTAATAACTATTCAAAATAATATATGATCTAAATCCTGAACCCTAGGCAAGTCTCTTTTCTGTTTAGAGTAGTGGAAATATACAATGTAGGAAATATATAATGAGACTTTAGTTTCATGTTTTTTATTAGTCACAATGTTAGCAGCTGCGTTCCTTCTTTACTAAAAGATCCTAGAAATAAATGCAGGTGTTCCTGAAGACAAATGCAAATTATATCAACTTCTTCATTTTTTAATCCACTGAGTGTTTAATTATGGAATGCTGTCTTTAGATTTTATTTATGTTAATAGTAATGCCTTACAAAATAGATTCAGAGCAAGAGTTAAACTTCAGAGCAGTTCATGAATTATTCTTATCATCAATCTTGTCACTGTTGACAAATGCTCCATATGTTCACATGCTTTTCCCATGCTTTGCTTGATTTTTAATGTACATTCAATATCAATACTTGAATAAAATCACATGCAAAATTTAAAAAGAGGATAGGAGGCCACTATGCAATTTGGAATGTTAAATGTTATTTTACCTTTATTATTATTTGTTGCAAAATATTTATTTCTACATTTTGCTATATCTACTAACATATGTGTCTTATGTAATCTACTAAAGTGCAATCAATTCAAGGCCAAGGTTCATGTTGTATACAGTTTTATATGTTTAACAACAGTTACAGGGCAATATTTTAAGAGATGTTGCGAGGTGGTGCACAAAAAAACTTACAAATAAGAGATATACATAAAATATTTTGTATGACTGCCTCTGTCCTTCACTGTGTAATAAAGATTTCAAGTAGGGATACTTTGCATACTTTGATACAAAGTGACTTTAGGGAATATTTAGTTCATCTGTGCCTCAGTTCTCTTATCTACAATAGGAATGTAAAGGGTACTGGTTATATTTGAATGTGTCCTCTGCAAAATGTAGGTGTTGCCAGTTTGATAGCATTAAGAGGTAAGACCTTCAAGAGGAGATTAGGCCATAAGAGTTTCTTCTTCATGACTGGAATTAGGTGACCTTATAAAGGGGTTTCACAAGGGACTTTGTTCTCTCTTGCCTTTTTGTCATGTGAGGACATGAGAAAGTCCTCTCCAGATGCCTTGATCTTGGACTTCCCAGCCTCTAGAACTGTAGAGAATGTATTTCTGTCCTTTGTAGGTTACTGAGATTTAGATGTTCTGGTAGAGCACCACAGATGGATTAAGACAATACCTATCTCATTTTTATCGTGAGGATTACAGATTTTGTAAACAGCAAAATACAGTGCCATATATAGAAATGCCATGTAAATATCAGCTATTAATTAGGAAGATTTACAGCATAATTTTCATTAATCACTAACAGAAATGTATTATTTCTTACCATTATGAATATGGGCAACAAGTCAATGTAGCCTTATCTTTGTTAGCAATAGAATTCAAAAGTAATTTTATATAATACTGCAGGTTTTGCAGATATCTCAAATCGTTACTTCTACTCATCACTACTTCAAAAGTATAGTTGTTTTTAAATGTGTTGGTATATCTTAATTTATCATATGAATAAGGAAACATATACTACATATACTATTCCAATTTTGTGGGTTGGTTATTCTTACAAGTACATTTTAATATAATTTATTTTATTTTCAAACTTACATCTTATATTTTATATACTACAAAATTATTTTAAAAGGTGGTCTGTAGTCTTCACCAGATTGTCACAGGGACTCATGTACACAGAAAATGAAAAATCTCTGTGTTAGGGTGTGTGGTACTTGAAAACATGAATTTTAACAACTAATTGCAAACATTGGATGACTTTTTCAGAAGAAAATAGCATATGAATTTCTTCTATTTCATAAGGCATAAAGAAAAACAAACATATAATTATACTATTTATAAAACGAAAGTTTCAAATATTTAATTAATGAGATTAAAACATTAATACAAGGCTAGCATTGTAAAGTGGGCTGAAAGATCTCAAGACACCAACTAAAGGCATATATTAGGGATTTTTTTGAGAATGTATTCATTAAACATTTACTATCATGGTTTTCAGGTCAAAGGACAGGTGAACTTTGGAGAATATCCAGTCATTGTACTCATCATGATATTTTAAATTCTGGACAGGTATAACAGAGATTTAACATAAAGGCAACAGATAATAATACATAAAAGGAAAACAACAATAATGCAATGGAATGGGAATAAGAATGAGATGTCAATTTTCCTTTATGAAAAAACTAGAAATTTCATTGTACATATAATGTTTCTTCACCAACTTGAATAATCATTTTTTTTCTTAGGCTATCATAGATCCTCAAGAAAGAAGACATCACTTGCTAAAGGAAAACTTGGGTGGTGATCAAAAATTCAGTTTCCATCCTGTTCAATCTTGAGAATCTCACTGTCTACAAAACTGCTTGTCAGGAAGTAGGAGCGTTTCAAAATTAGATAATAGAGAAGTTCAGTGAAGTGTAATGTGCATTAAGAAGTAGAGAATTTCAGTGCTACCTTCGGGGAAAATGTCCTTTGGTTCCACTATGATACACTGTCATTGACCTGCGTTAAACATAAAATGTAATATTGATTTTTAAATGCATTTTGAAATGTATTCTACACATACTACTTAGATGAGAAATCTTTTATATTTTAGATAAAGATTGTGGTATTTGTACATGATAACTCCATCTGATTTTAAATTAATTCTTCAGCAAGCCACAATAATTTAATAATTTATCTAACTACGTGAAACTAATTAAATCTAACATAATTGTTACAGATTCATGCTTTTTATGTCAACTCCGGCTACTTGTCCCTAATTTGACTTTAACACTAGCACCCCCCAAAAAAAATCTTATTTAAGGAGACATACCATGTGTGAAATTGCAAATAGTCTGATAGAATAACAAAAATATTTTTGAGAGAAAAAAATCTTGTTTTATCACTTTTTTGGTTGTTTAGAATCTGATGGTTTATTACAACATTTTTTAACACCTGCTATGTTATGGGGTGACATTCTACTGGAGTAATCAAAAAGGAAATATAATTTTTTTGCCAACTAGTTCCTCAGATCTAATAAGGAAAGGGATAATAAATAAACCATTAAACTATGTTACAATATGTCACACCCAAAGGTACATTGTGTTTGAATACAAAATACCTGGTTTTGAAAACTAAATATGTACAATAAACTTGTCATACTATTTAGCACCAAACAGACAAAGAAAAAAGATAGTTGTTTCACTATGATACATTTCATTTTTGTACTATTATGATGTAAGTGATCAAATGAGAGGCCCAAAATTACAGTATTCTCAGGAAAGATCAGGAGAGCTTTCTATTAAGCTCATGCACTTGGACTCAGGAAGGTGAACATCACATACTGGGGCCTATTGTGGGGAGCAGGAAGCGGGGAGGGATAGCATTAGGAGATACATCTAATGTAAATGACGAGTTAATGGGTGCAGCACACCAACATGGCACATGTATACGTATGTAACAAACCTGCGTGTTATGCCCATGTACCCTAGAACTTAAAGTATAATAAAAAAAAAAAAGAAATTATGCAGTTGGTTTTTAAAGAGAAAGTAGAATAGTACAGAAAAAAAAAAATGACTGCAGCAATGACTGAGGAGAGGAATTCTACTGTGCAGTATAAAATCTGCTAAAATTGGAAGGACATAGAAGAAGGTGGTATAGGTTCTGCCTTCAAGTAACTCCAAAACAAGATATACCCTGTATATAACTATAGTAGAGAAACAAAAAAAGACTTATGGGATAACTGAGTATGCATTGAACCTTTCTGACTGTTAAAAATATGACTAATGATTCTAAAACTATATTCTCAGCTGTAGAAATATTACAGATAATGAAGGTTTGGTTGGTGAAAGCATTAACAAGTAGCTAAAAGGGTGTTCATACAGCCAGATACTCCTTGACATACATATTTTTAAATATGTCAGGAAACTAAAGGAAGGGATGAAAGGCAGGAGAAAAGGAAAAATAATTATCGATATGGGGAGGAAATATTTGAGAGATACTGAAGAGGTAGATCTCAAAAACATTCATCATCGGCTGTAGAAAACTAATAGAGGAAGGAGGAGACTAGTTTAGTCTTCCATCAATTGTCTGTGGTAAAAGGTTTCTGACCAATATCTCTGCAATACATAATAGAAATAAATTACTAGGAAACAATATCTAAAAACTCATAGATATGTAATTTAATTTTTTACTACTAGGTTCAACAGACAAAATTACATTTTAGCACAAATAAGGAAAAAGAAAAATCTTACATAAGGGAACACATCATTGGAAGTGTGCATACCAGTGAGTAGTTGAATTTTAACTAAACTATAATTGAATAATTTAATAATAAATTAATGTTTTAGTTAATTTAATAATAAAATGAGCAATTGATTATATTTCGTGGTCCTAAAATTTTATCTAGTAAAAACATGGGATAAAATAGTAACTCCAGGCTGGGCACGGTGGCTCAAGCCTGTAATCCCAGCACTTTGGGAGGCCAAGATGGGCAGATCACGAGGTCAGGAGATCGAGACCGTCCTGGCTAACACGGTGAAACCCCATCTCTACTAAAAAATACAAAAACTAGCTAGGCGAGGTGGCGGGCGCCTGTAGTCCCAGCTACTCGGGAGGCTGAGGCGGGAGAATGGCGTGAACCCGGGAGGCAGAGCTTGCAGTGAGCTGAGATCTGGCCACTGCACTCCAGCCTGGGCGACAGAGCGAGACTCCGTCTCAAAAAAAAAAAAAAAAAATAGTAACTCCATATTAGTAGATGCCTGTATACACAATTTCAAATAACAATGTACTGATTTTTACACATTTTATTATGACAATTGAGACTATTCCTTCTTTTTTAACATAACTAGACTGGATTGATGATGATGCTACACTAAGGGAATCAGGCTGAAATTACTGGTATTGTTTATTTCTAATTTTTAATTGTAAATTCATAACAAAATTTATCATCTTAACATTTTTTAAGTATAAAGTTATGTTAAAGAAATTCATATTGTTTGCAACCATCACTACCATCTATCTGCAGAACACTTTTCATCTTGCAAAACTGAAATTCTGTACTCATTAAACAGTAACTCTCCTTCCCCTTCTACACTAGCCACTGGCAACCACCATTCTAACTTCTGTCTCTTTGGTTTTGACTATTCAGGGTACCTCGTATATGTGAAATCACTCTGTATTTTATTTTTATTGGCTCTTTTCACGTAGCATATCTTAAGTTCCATTAATGTGCATAATTTTCTTCTTTTTGAAGGTTGAATAATATTCCACTTTATGTATATACAACGTTTTATTTATCTATTCACCTGTCTATGCACACTTGGCTTGCTTCCATGTTTAAGCTGTTGTAAACTATTCTGCTATAAATATGAGTGTACAAATAACTCTTAAAGACCCTGCTTTCAATTCCTGCACTTATTTACCCCAAAACAGAATTGCTGATCATATGGTAATTCTATTCTCAATGTACCGAGGAGCTACCCTACCGTTTTCCAGTGGTTGAATCATTTTACATTCTCAGCAACAGTGCACATGTGTTCTAATTTCTCCACATTCTCAGCAACTCTTGTTATTTCCTGTTATTTTATTGTGGTTGTTTTGATAACAGTCATTCTAATGGATGTGAGTTGGTGGGCCTGATTGTGGTTTTAATTTGCATTTCTCTAATGATTAATGATGTTGAGCGTCTTTTCATGTGCTTATTGGCTATGTGTATATTCTTTTTTTTTTTTTTTTTTTTTTTTAGAACTGTATGCAAATCCTTTGCTCATTTTTGAATTGGGTTGTTTGTTTTTATGATTGTTGAGTTATGGGAGTGTTGAATATATTCTGGTTACCAATACCTTATTAGAAATATGATTTGCAATTATTTTCTCTGATATGGTTTGACTGTGTCCCCACCCAAAATCTCATCTTAAATTGTAGTGCCCAGAATCCCCACATGTCTAGGCAGGAGCAGGTGGAGGTAATGGATTAGGGGGACAGTTTTCCCCATGCTGTTTTCATGATACTGAATGTGTCTCATAAGATCTGATGGGTTTATAAGCATCTGGCGTCCCTGTTTGGACGCACTCTGCCCTGCCGCCTTGTGAAGAAGGTGCCTGCTTCTCCTTTGCCTTCCGCCATGATTCTGAGTTTGCTGAGGCTTCCCCAGCAATTTGAAACTGTGAGTCAATTAAACCTCTTTCCTTTATACGTTACCCAGTCTGGGGTATTTCTTCATGGCAGTGTGAGAATGGACTAATGCATTTTCCCATGCTATAGGTTGCCTTTACATTATGTTGAAAGTGTTGTTTGATGCAAAACAGTTTTTAAATTCTCATAAAGTTCAATTTACTTTTTTCTTTTGTTGTATAGCCTTCGGTATGATATCCAAATTATCATTGCCAAATCTAATGCCATAAAGCTTTTGTCCTATATTTCCTTCTCAGGGTTATACTTTATTTATGATGTTGGATTATTTGATTTTAAGTTTTTGTATATGGCATTAGGTAAGGGTTCAACTTTATTATTTTACATGTGGATATAAAGTTTTGCTACCATCATTTGTTGAAAAGACTGTCCTTTTCTCATTTAATAGTTTTGGAACCACTGACAAAAATCATTTGACTATATATACGAGGATTTTTTCTGGGCACTTTATTCTATTCCATTGATCTATATGTCTATCTTTATGCCAGAAAGACACTGCTTTGATTACTGTAGTTCTGAAGTAAGTTGTGAAATTAGGAAGCATTTGTTCTCCAACTTTGTTCTTTTTCAAGATTGTTTGGCTACTCATCGTCCCTTAACATTCCATGTGAATTTTAGTATGGATATTTCTATCTCTGCAGAAAACGTAACTGGATTGTGATAGGGATTGCAATAAATCTGTGGATCATTTAGGGTGATATTAACATGTTAGTAATATTAGATCTTCCAATCTCATTAACATGGAGTATCTTTCCATTTATTTATGATACCTTTAATTGCTTTCAGCAACATTGTGTAGTTTTTATTATTACATGTCTTTTACCTTCTTGGTTAAGTTAGTTTCTAAATATTTTAATCTTTTTGATGATATTGTAATTGGAGTTATTTTGTTAATTTATTTTTAGATTACTCACTATTAATGCTCATAAATGCAGCTGAAATTTTTTTCTTGTATTGACTTCGTATGTGGCTACTTGTTTGGATTTGTTTACTAGTTCAGATAGTTTCCCTTTTCATAGAATATTTAGAGATTTCTAAACATGAAATTATGTCATACAGGCAGAAATAAGAGGATTTATTCATTCTCTATTTGAATGCCTTATATTTCCTTTTTGCAAAGATAGAAAATTATTTTACTCACAATAACTTCAAGACCTATGACATACAGGTATTGGACATATTTGAAGGAAAACATAGTGCTTATTAAATGAAAGCAAAACAACATAAGCACATGCGTAATTATAACCTGCTAGTAGATAGAAAGAAAATTTCATAGAAATGATAATTCTTTCAATATGTAAATGTAATGCTATTCTACTTAGAACCCAGATAGGGATTTCTTTTCTACTGAATATTCACAAGTTATCATTGTATAATTAATTGGGCATAACGTGATACTCTGCTTCACTTATAAAATGTAAAATGATTGAGTCAAGCTAGTTAACATATATGTCATCTCAAGTACTTACCATTTGTTCCTTTTAAATGAAACATTTTAACGTTTGACCAACTTTCCCCATCTTCCTTCCCTCGACCTCTGGAAGTCATCATTCTGCACTCTGTTACAGACCACATTTACTTTTATTTATTTATCAATTATTTTTTATTTTTAAATATTTTATTTTAATTTTATGGGTACGTAGTAGATGTATATATTTATGGGTTACATGAGATATTTTGATACAGCCATACCATGCATAACAATCACATCAGGGGAAATGGGGTATCCATCGTCTCAAGCATTTATCATTTATTTGTGATATAATTAATTCTGATTATAGTCTTTTAGAATACCACCAGTGCAGTGCCTCACGCCTGTAATCTCAGCACTTTGGGAGGCTGAAGAAGGTGGATCACTTGAGGTCGGGAGTTTGAGACCAGCCTTTCCAACATGGTGAAAACCTGTCTTTACTAAAAATACAAATATTAGCCAGGCATGGTGGCTTGAGCCCAGTTACTAGGGAGGCTGAGACAGGAGGATTGCTTGTACCTGGGAGGCAAAGGTTTCAGTGAGCTGAGATCATGCCACTGCACTCCAGCGTAGGTGATAAAGTGAAACTCCATCCCAATAAATTTTTAAAAAATAAAATAAAATATATTATACATTATGTTGACTGTAGTCTCCCTGCTGTCCTATCAAGTCCTAGATTTTATCCTATCTAATTGTACTTTTATGCGCATTAACCATCCCCAATTCTTCAGCCCTGTTACCCTTCCCAGCCTCTGGTAGCCATCTTAATACTCTCTATCTGCATCACCTTTTCTTTTTTTTCTTTCACTTTTTTAAATTTCCAATTTTTATTTTAAGTTCAGGAGTACATGTGCAGGATGTGGAGGTTTGTTATACAGATAAATGTGTGCCATGGTGATTTGCTGCACAGATTGTCTCATCACCTAGGTATTAAATCCAGCATCCATTAGCTATTCTTCCTGATGCTCTCCCTCTTCCCACCCCACACCCTCCAACAGACCCCAGTGTGTTGTTCCCCTCAATGTGTCCACATGTTCTAATCCTTCAGCTTTCACTTACAAGTGAGAACATGTGGTATGTGATTTTCTGATCCTACATTAGTTTGAAAGTTTGCTGAGGATAATGGCATGCATACGTTCATTGCAGAACTATTCTCAACAGCAAAGACAAGGAATCAACCATCACATTTTCTTCATCCTTTCATCCATTGCTGGACACTCAGGTTCATTCCACAACTTGGTTGTTATGATTAATTCCAAAATGAACACAGGAATGCAGATATCTCTTTGGCATATTGATTTGAAATCATTTGAACATGCATATACTACTTTCATTGCCTCAATGTCTAGCTTCTTGAAACCCATTGCTTTATATGTTTTATGAAAGAAGGTGAGTAATCTGATCCTTTTACTACATCTTGAGAAGAATTTGAAATCCTTTATGATATTTTCACATACAGAAATACAGAACTTATCATACACAGTACAGTCTTGCAAAGGTAACTGGATAGGGATGGAAGACAAAACATTTTTTAAAAAATCTCAGTGAAAGATGTAAAAAAAAGGACAATTGTATTTTTAAAAATGAATTTTAACACTCTGCCAAGCACATTTCATATATATTTATTGAATACATATTATTCTGTAAATCTGTTAAAATTATATATAGATAATTATAATTTATTTTTAGTTTAATGTATTCTATATCCATATATTATCTGTATGAAGATATTTATTTGATATAATTAATATTTTAAAATTCTGTTGTATTTCTTTATTCTTGATGAGAACTTTAGCAGATACTATGTATCAAGATAACCCTTAACTCTATTGTTAAAATAGTGTTAAATTATGGGGCATGTCATAAGTTGCTACAGAAATTATCCTTTGTTTTTTCTGCCATGTAGAAACACGTTGCCTTCCTTCCTTTGTTGAAATTTCAAAAGAAAAAGATAAGTCTTACTATCCAATTAGCATCTTTTAAAATTGAGACCAAATTGTTTTTAGTCTTGTAGACATCCTGTTTATTCCATAATTCAAATATTCTTGACAATTTTCTCATGATAAAATTCTATTTTAGTCTGCATTATCAATTATTTACAATCAACTTTCATATTTTCATAAAAAACAGAATAATATTTAATAATATATATGATATTATATATAAAACATTAGCCTTTTTATTATTAGCAGTTTTACTGTGGTTGTAAGCACAGTTTACTTCAGCTGACATTTTTTCCATAGAAATACTTTGTCAATGAAGGAAACATTCTGTTGATTTATATTCTGGCATAGACTCCTTTATGTGGATAGCTATTCTATTATGTTTCTGTAATTGTAGCTGTATCATCAGATTCTATTTCAAAACAAATCTTTAACTCCAAATTATGTATGTTGATGATGTAAACCTTCATAGTTTGGTTTAGTACTAATGTTTGTCAGCAATCAAGCTGAAAACAGAAATCTTCTCTTTATATCACCATTATATTCAAACTGCACATATGCTATAAGAATATCTATGTTAGAAATATTTGCACATTCATCACATTGTAATGAAATGTGCATTACTGAGTGTATTTGTCATATAACTTAGCTAAACGATGTGCTCTGACGTTATTGGGAAACCGATACTTATGTTAGCTTCTTTGCACATATTTACTCAACTTATATGAGCGCACTCTTTGAGCCATGCTGTGATTAATGTCTTAACAGTCATACATATGTATTGGTTTTAGTCTTAGTCTTAGGATAACCACAAAGTATTATGTTTGATATGTAAAATATTGTACATTTGCTTCTACTAGCTTTTAAATATGGTTACACTTTTTTCAAAGACATTCAGAGTGTTTATGATGTATGTTTTCATGCTTTTTTTCTTAATGCCACTTATATAAGATTATCATGAAAGTTTCTCTTTGTTTTCACTCAAGCTGTGCACTCATATCATGAATTTGTAACAGTTTATAGAACACTACTCATTTCTGCAGTAGAATTGCTATAGTGTGACTCCAGCTGTTCAAATGTTGGTGAGGTAATAAATGATGTCAACATAACCAATGAAAGAAAATACGGGAGGATAACATGTATGTGGAGAGTCAGGGTGGACATTTTTGTTTTTATTTTTCCTGTGAACATAGAAAGTTTCATATACTTATGAGCCTCTCTATATAAATAAATTACAGTTGAGAGAACAATTAGCCAGTTCCAGTTTTTAATTCAGGAAAGGAACCAGAAGACAATGTCTATATGGGGATGTTTTGAATGAAAAGCACCTAGAGAACATATACACTGAAATGTCCAGTGGCACTTAGAATTATAATCCTGCGGTTCAGTGAATTCAGAGTTAAAGGGAAAATGTAAATATCCACAAAGAAATGCACAAGTATAGACATACTAGTTAATATAAAATTAAATAATATTATAAATGTTGCATAACTTATACACTTGCTGTGATGAAAAGATGAATGTTATTAGGAGAATTTCTTTACTAAGAAGCACACAGAATAGTAGTCAGAAGAAAACATGAAAAGTAGATCTGGAAATTAAGAGGTACACAGAGTTACAAGTCTCAAATATTGCTAAAAGATTTATAAAAGCTCATACCACATGATTTAAAAATTTGTGGATTCCTGGTGTGTCAAGTGTCTCTGAGGCCACACTTAGGCTCAATAATTTGCTAGGAAGATGCATGGGTTTCAGAAAAGCTGTTGTACTCATGTTTGGAGCTTATTACTTTGAAAGGATACAGACTAACATCGACAACGGAAAAATGCTCATAGGACAAAACCTGGAAGAAGGCAGGGGCGAGCTGCCAGGTGTCCAGTCCCAGTGTTGTTCCCCAGGGATGCACATAATTCAAACGGCAGTGACAAACGAGAACACATTCCAGGTATCTCTGATAAGGAAGATACCATAGCCTTTCCATTGGAGTTTTTTGTTGGATGGCTGTCATGTTAGAACGCAGCTCCCAGGACACTGCCCTCAGTTACCAAGACTACAGTTCTGCCTCCCCTCCTTGAAGCAATGGCAGGTATTCACCATTCATCACATGGTTAGGACGTTTAAAAATGAGTGAGAGAGAGATTGGTTGTATTGGAATAAGTGAATGAATTTCAGAAACTCGAAAATGAGAGAATCCACACTGAGGAGGCAAAGTCAAAAAGAAATAATAAATTTGAAAGAAAGTGTGTTTTATCTTCTCTTTCTATTGTCCTTTTTTCCTTTCCCCTGCTCCCATTTTCTTCTTGTTACATTTCTGAATAAAAGGTGGATCTGAGAAAGATGTATTTTGTATGGGAGCCAGCAATGGGAGATTAGTTACATACAATAAGAGTAATCAAATAAGTCATAATCAATTAACTGTAGACAATAAGAGCTAAATTTCTATCAACTAAATGAATAAAAAATATGGAAAGGGAGGGCATACACACACACACACGTGCACACACAGATACATATTGTATTTGTCAGGGTTCTTTAGAGGGACACAATTAATCAGATAGATGTATATTTAAAGGGGAGTTTATTAAAGAATACTGACTCAATGCAATTACAAAGCGAGGTCCCACAATAGGCTGTCTGCAAGCTGAGGAGCAAAGAAGCCAGTTTGAGTCCCAAAGCTGAAGAACTTGGAGTCTGATGTTTGAGGTCAGGAAGCATCCAGTACAGAAGAAAGATGTAGGCCAGAAGACTAAACCAGCTCAGTCTCTTCATACTCTTCTGCCTGCTTTTATTCTGGCCATGCTGGCAGCTGATTAGATGGTGCCCACCCAGATCGAGGGTGGGTCTGCCTTTCCCAGTCCACTGACTCAAATGTTAATTACCTTTCACAACACCCTCACAGACACGCCCAGGAACAATACTTTGCATCCTTCAAATCCAGTCAAGTTGATACTCACTATTAACCATCACACACACCTATCATAGCCCTGTCCACTGAGAGGTCCCGGGAGAAGTTTCATACCAATAGCAGTGAGCAAAATAGGCACCAACATCCTGGTTTTTAAATTCCATTTTTTATTAAAAGAAACCATCGTCTCTTGGAGAAATGGTGGATTCCAGGACAGAGAATGGAAAATATAAGATGAGTTGCAAGCATCTTTTTGTGCCAGAAAGTAAGAAAATTAAGAAAATTGTTATTCATTTCCAAAGGACAGAGGGCCACCATTGAATCTGGACCCAGGTTTTGTTGTTCACCACTTGAAAGCTAAACATGAGAGGCAAGGGTTGGTGGGAAGAAAAGTAGGTTTAATTTGAAAGCCAGCAAACTGAGAAGATAGTGAATTAGTGCTCTAAAGTACCATCTTAAAATTTAAATTTTACCATAGGGTTTTAAAAGGAAAACTAGATATGAAAAACCTACGGGAGTGGTGCAGAGTGCAGGGTCTGTGAGGTTTGTTCCACGTAATTAACTTCAGCCCAATGGTGGCAGACTAATTGCTCGTGACTCCCTCTAAGTAGGAGGACTCTGCAATCTAGATCTATGCCTGATTTGTTCCAAGATTAGCCTCTGGAATTTCTGAAGCAAGAACATAATTAGATAAGCATTCAGTGACAGAGTGAAGTGCCCAGAGAGGGAAGCAAAGAACAAGTGAGAGGGGAGGGAAAGAAAAAAAATATAAGTGGGTGACTAAAATGTACTTTTTATAACTGAGGTCCCTGGTAATAGTATGAGGGGCTTCCACTGGCCAAACCTGGAATAAGTGTATCATCAAATAATATTGTTAATATATTTTAATCCATACAGTAATATAGGAATCCTTAAATACATACTGATATAAATAAAATAAAGGAAAATCTGATGAAAAACAGAAAATGTACAAAGATTCAGTCTTTACAGAAAACACTTATAAATTAAAAAGAGAAAATGAGTAACTTTACATTGGAAATGACTAGCAGGCGCCAGCTTAATCAAAAAATCAATTTTAACGACATCAGTATTGGACAATAAAATCAAGTCATGTGCCACTTGATACAATGGAATGAAAACAGCATGGCATTGCTGATGATATTCCTGCCAAAAATGCATAAACTGAGTCTCATCATAAGGAAATATCAATCAAATCCAAACTGACAGGCATTCACCTAAGTAACTGGTATATAATCTTTAAAATTGTCAAAGACGCGAAATCAAGGAAAGACTCAGGATTTTCTCCAGATTAAGGGAAATTAAAAAGACATGAAAATTAAATATAACATGACATAATGTACTAGATGAGTTTGCTCTAAATGATATTATTGGGACAACTTTCAAACTATGAATGAAGCATGAAAATTAGATGTTAGCAATGTATTGATTATAGTTTCCTGATTTTTATGGTTTTATTGTGACTCTGTAGGAGAACGTTCTTGTTATATATATGCACACCTATAGAAATCTTAAAACGATACCTAATAAGGGAAAGAAAAATGAAATAGCAGTAACTTGAAAAATCATGAAGTTCTGAGAAAAGTGTTATGAAGATTGAGTTTATAAGCCTAACACGCTGTCTGATAAAGAGAAAACATGAAGATAAAAAAATAGTGAATATCTAATTGAAACAGCAAGATGCCTGACAGTATCAAATGGTATCTATAACTGCATGAGAAAGAACAGAAGCCAAGATGTCCTCAGAGTCACAGGGAAAAGTGAAGAACAAAAGGTGAAGGTAAAGAAGTATCTTCCCTTATAGGCAGGATAAAAGCATCCACATCTAATGACCTGTACATCTGCAGCAAATAGGAGACAATGACAGAACATAAAATACTTGGAATTCTAAATAAATGTTTATTGAAATGAATTGATTAACAGACTTCAGTTCACAGAGGAGTGAGGAAAACATGTATAATAAAGTCAACTGTAGTTGAAAAGGAATGAAATAAAAGTTGCACTAAAGGTTTATGTGTGTTTAGAAATCATTCATTTCTATCAAAATAAAGTACTACTTTATGTGATTCTTTCTGACTACTCTCAGCTGCTTTAACGGGGGATTGAACAATAATACTACCTTATGTTTGCATTGTGTTTCAAATTTACAATTATGTTATTTACTCTTATGGCAATTCTGTAAGTTTCCAGTATGTGGACTCGAAACTTGACAGATACACAGTTATTATGTGATTTTCTGAGGACTCAGCCATTGGCAAATGGCTGACATGTCAACTGACTCCAAAATTCTGTGACCTGTGGTCCTCATGTTTGACACTTAATGTTAATATACTAATCTAAGAATGCATTTGAAATATTTGCTCGATCTGGTCTGCACTGAACTATTCACACAATACAAGGCAATCCAGATGAAGATTAACGGAAAATAAGAATCAATCAAGGGCTTGTAATTATGGTAAAGCGAAAGAGCAGATTTGGTGAAAACAAAGAGTTATGAGAATCATGAAGATTAAGACAATTGTACAAAGAAAATATTTGTGAATTTTACCATTTGATAACCTGTATGATCTTCTAATTTCATGATCTTTATCCATTAAACAAAAGAGTTGACCATATGCTTTATATTTCAATTGTGAAGTTATTTACTTTAGTGAAGGAGAAAATGCCTACACACAAATCTAAGTAGAGTAAAACAACAGCCCAAATCCTCAGAGATATTAACATGCATAGGAGTTACAGCCTGCTTTTCATCTCTCTGACTTGAAGGCTTAAACTCTTCAATGGTTTTACTGCCCAGGAGTGATGGGCTCCAGCAGGGTTAGCTTATCACTGCAAGCCACACTTGGTTACCAGACCTAACTCAAAGAAAATGTAAAATGACTTTAGGCCTTTTGATATTTCAATGCAGATTATGTAATATGTATAGAAGAATAGGAAATGCTCAACATCACACTGAATTGTAGGCTTAAGTCCACAATTCATGAGTTACGTTTGATAACTCATGAATGCCTCTAGTACAATGTGAGCATAGAAATAATAAGAACTAACAATTTGGCTTGTGGAATAACAAAGCAGGTTTAGACAGAATTCAGAATACATAATTTCTACAAACCATGGCAATGTATTACTTTAAATATTATTTCATTTTAGTTTTACAATATTTTCCATCCTGATATTGCTGCCTCAATGCTAGGTAAGAGTACAGGGTGAAAGCATATTGAAATCCTCTGTAAGGGTAATGATGATAAGTCAAAGCTCAGTTCAGAGATGTGTTTCTTTTTGTCAACTAGGGAAGTGTTTCAGCCACACAGGGCTGCTGATCTACAGGTGGAATCGCTATAGGTAGACACAAATCCGAAGAGATTGTTTTTGGAACTTGAGAACACAGCAAAGACACTATTTGATTGGGTTTGAAGTAACCTCAATTCATCCATGCCCAAATAGAAAATTGTACTTTCTTCTTATACAAGATTATTATAATGGATGCAAAAACATGTGAAAAAAGTATTTAGATGATTTCAAATAAATTCTGCTTAAAGAATAAGATGCAAAGTAAATTTTAACACTAAAAGTAGCACATCATGAAGAATGGGGTATCCACTCCCTCAATCATTTATCCTTTGATTTATGAACAATCCAATTACATCCTGTAAGTTATTTTAAAATGTGAAATTAACTTATTATTGTCTACAGTCACCCTATTGTGCTATCAAATAGTAGGTCTTATTCATTCTATTTTTGTGTGTGCGCCCATTAACTAGCCCTATCTTCACCCAGTCCTCCACTACCCTTCCCAGTCTCTGGTAACCATCCTTCTACTCTCTTTGTCCATATGTTCAATTGTTTTGATTTTTAGACCCTGCAAATATAGTGAGAACATGCCATGATTGTCTTTATGAGCCTGGCTTATTTCAGTTAACATAATGATCTCCAGTTCTATCCATGTTGTTGCAAATGACTGGATCTCATTCTTTTCTAAAAAAAATTCACATTGTATGCCAGTTTCAAAACATCTCATGTACTCCATAAATATGTACACTACTACTATGTATCCACAAAAATTAACAAAAATCCATTAAAAATAATAAATAATAAAAGCAGCACAACATTTGGGATCAATAATTAATTATGAATGATATGATTATGTTGTCCCTAAAATAATTTTATTCATATAATATGTAACAGTGGTCATATTTTTATTTTTGATAAAGTGTTAAGAAAAAATGAGTGTCTGTCATTATCTGGTCATGCTTTTAGTGCAGCTAAGGGAGCAAAGTGAAATTAAAATATGTGTCATCTAGTGGCCAAATAACTTATTGCCCTTTAATTATATTTGGACAATGAGGGGGGCAAATATATGTTTAACATTCCTCCTTCCTTTTCCAAATGAGATGAAGGAATACAGATACTGACAAAGAAAATTTGTACAAGAAGGGGTTAAACATACAAGGGAGGCTTTATTCAAGACTACGGCAAATAGAGGTGAAGACAATTTCAAAGGAGATTGAGACTGAACTCAACGCTGTTGAAACAAAAAGTGGAAATTTTTTAAAGAACTGGCATAAGAGAGTGGAAAAGTACGGGAGGAACTTAAAGGGAGGTTAGTCAATGTGATTACCAAAATTTTTGGCAAATTGGCAGGTATAAAAATTATGCTACCCTTCCAGGAGACTGGAAGAGGGGCACTACATTCTTTGACCTGGGACAGCCCACAGTCCATGAGAAAGGCATCCTTGAGTTATAAAAGTGTCAAGAGGCTAGGAGAAGATTTATGTCTCAAACGGAAAGAGGAAGAATTTATAATTGCACATTTTCTAAAGTAAATGTTCTTTTCTTTTCTTTTTTCTTTTTTCGTTTGTTTTCTTGAGACAGAGTCTCACTTTGTCACCCAGGCTGGAGTTCAGTGGCGAGATGTCGACTGATGGCAACCTCCTCCTCCTGGGTTCAAGTGATTCTCCTGCCTCAGCCTCCCTAGTATCTGGGACTACAGGCACACACCACAACGCCCAGCTTATTTTTGCATTTTTTTTTTTTTAATGGAGACAGCGTTTCACAATGTTGGCCAGGCTGGTCTCGAACTCCTGACCTTAAGTGATTCATCCACCTCGGCCTCCCAAAGTGCTGGGATTACAGGCATGAGCCAATGCACCCGGCCTGTTTTCTTTTTTAAAAAAGAAAGAAAATCAGAGATCTATATTCGGAAAGAAACCTCTCTAAAGATTAGTCCAGCTGCTGGTAATATTAAGGCATTCTTGGTCAACATACACACATACACACACACACACACACACAGAGAGAGAGAGAGAGAGAGAGAGAGAGAGAGAGAGAGAGAGAGAGAGACTCAATTTTTCCTCCTCCACACTGTTCCATATCAACATGGTGTTTTCATCCATTCTCACATTGCTATCAGGGAATACCCGAGACTGGGTAATTTATAAAGAGGTTTAATTGACTCACAGTTTCACATGGCTCAGGAAACTTACAATCACGGCGGAGGGCATCACTTCACAGGATGGCAGGAGAGAGAATGAATGCCAGCAGGGGAAATATCAGATGCTCATAGAACCATCAGATCTTGTGAGAACTCACTCACTACCACGAGAACAGCATAGGGGAACCCGCTCCCATGATTCAGTTACCTCCCACAGGGTCCTACCCATGACATGTAGGGATTATGGAGATTACAATTGAAGATGAGATTTGGGTGGGAAACAGCCAAACCATATTATGTGGTAAATGGTTATGACGATGACTTTAGCTTTAAAAATGTATTTGCTAAGGCAAATTTCCAGTGAGGCTTAGTTTTGTAACTATATGCTTACTTTCTATTTATTACAATTAATTGATCATCAGTCAAGTGAGAAAAATAATCATAAAATATGTAAATGGAAAAAAATTTGGAAGCCAAAATATGTATTAGAAACCAAACTATGCATTCAGGAATAATTGAAACACAGTTGAGGTTTCTTTTTTTCCATAAATTCTGTGGTCTCAGTTAGTACCTACCCACAATTTGTGACAACCGTAACATATAATACTAATATTTTGCCCATAATTTATCCTCCTAACTGTCTTGGGGTTATCACAAGAGTCAGTGAATCAAATAATGATTTGGAAATTCTGAATCTGAGAATTTAATTTACTTGTTGGATTGTAACCTTAATTGTTGATTCCACTTTTGTATTTTTGCAGCTTTTTGATGTGATATTGAGATGTTTGATACTGATAAATAAACTTAACCACAAAATTGTCATAAATATAAATAATAAAATAATTGGAATGCAAATAATTACTTGATGACAAATCATTAATAATTTTTAAACAGTTAATTTAAAAAGTGATTTATTTATTAATTTATTTTCTTTGATCATTATCTTTAGTCTTGGAGAAGATTATTTTAATTCCAAATAGTATAAAACATGTCATATGGCTGCTCATACAAGCTGTAGTAAAGTTCTCTCTAATGCCATTGATTTTCAAAGCATTAGTGTTTTATTGATACTGTTAGAAATATGTTACTATCCGTAGCATGGAATAGCAAGGTGAAAGAATACACACATTTTCTATTTCATTCTTTTAAAAAGGAAACCATAATTTCTTGGAGTAGAATAAGGGAAAAATCTCTACATATAGGATGCCACTTTTAATTTGATCAGTTATCAAAATTCTGTAAGATATTCATTTTTTAAAGATATTTTAGTGTAAAGTCTATAGATTTGAATTAATTTCTTATCTGTTAAAATGGTTTTTAACCATTTGTAAATGGTTTATCAGTATTGTGCGAATTATTCCAAAAAGAGTACATTGGGAGGAGGGGGACTGATACAGGTTCATTTGAAATTTTCAGTCATTTCCAATATGACTTCTTTGTACAATTAGAATTTCATTACATTCTACACTAGTCTCTGGATATTTACTATATTGGGCCCTGGAACAAATATCCTGCCACCTTAGTAACTTGGTTGAGTGTAGTGAAATATTGAAATGTATCTGAAATAAAATATTTCTACTTTTTCTTCTTACTCTCTTTATTTACCTATCCTAAGATTTTCAATTAGGTAAAATTTTAAAAATATGTTTTACTCTTTTGAGAAAACTGTATTTCCTCACTCACACAGGCAATAAGGAAAGCATGAGATTCATTAATTTTTTTTTTTTTCCCGCAATGGCGGGATCTCGGTTCACTGCAACGTCTACCTCACGGGTTCAAGTGATTCTCCTGCCTCAGCCTCCCGAGTAGCTGGGATTACAGATGCCTGACACCATGCTCGGCTAATTTTTGTGTTTTTAGTGGCGATGGGGTTTCACCAGGTTGGCCAGGCTGGTCTCGAATTCCTGACCTCAGGTGACTCACCTGCCTCGGGCTCCCAAAGTGCTGAGATTAATTTTATTTAAAGTTTTCTACAACTTCCCAGGTGACAACGAAGCAAGAACTTTAAATAGGAGAGTGAGCATTTAATTTTCTTTTATTATTTTTTATCTAAGAAACACAGAAAACAAACACAACTGAAAATACTACATGTTACAAATAATGTGGATAAAACAAATACAACCATATTTCATAGTTTCTTATTATATATTCTCATCTGGGGTATGTGTACCGCACAGCTGACATTTGTCCTTCTGTGATGCAAGGAGCAGCCACAACACCATTTTATCCTGTTCAGGAAAGATGACATTCTTGCACACATCTTGTCAGATGCTCCTTGAATATCTCTCATGCTCATAAAAGTTATTTCATGGCACCTGCATGTTGAGACCTTTACCAAACCCCTGATTAAAAGGATCACTCGCTATGGTTAGGTGACAGCCCCTACTATAATACCTATGAATTTATAAATTCTTTCTCAAATTTATGGGAGTTTCTAGAAGTGAAAAACTGGTTTGCATATCCTCTCTTTCTTAGAATTAAACCAAGAGCACTGGTAAAGGTAATTACATAATTATAATGAACATCACTAAAGCCTTTTTTCTCTTAATTGATTTAAAAAGCAATATTTAGCAATGAAAATAATATATTATTAATAAATGTTACAAAACATAGAACTCTTAAATACATTATGCTCAGCAAAAGAAACCAGTCACAAAAGACCATATTAATCAGTCCATTGATATGAAATGTCTAGCATAGGGAAATTTATAGACAGAGAATACAGATTTGTGTTTGCTTAAGACTGCAGTGGGGAGACAGACAACACAGAAGTGATAGCTAAAAGGAATAGGACAGGGAGACTTTTTGAGGTGAAAGAATGTTCTAGAAGTGACTGTGGTGATGGTTGCATACATGTGAGTATACTAAAACAATTTTAATGTATACTTTAAATGAGTGAATTTTACAGTATGTGAATTAAATCTCAATAAAGCTATTAAAACAATTCATGGATGATTATACTAATTGGCCACCAAAGGATATAGACCTTGAATTTTTGTTTCATATATTTTAAGAGTCAACAAAAGCATAACCTGTTTTTTGTGTCTGTGAAAACAAAATGATACACATAGTGGAAAAGTCTTTTTATGTTTTCATTTCTTTTATTATATGAAATCTTGATAAGACTGCTAGTTATAGCATGATTTTTTAAATATTTTTAAGGTTTCTGTGATGAAAGAATGTAATTGTGCAATTTCCTTTTGTTTTTATTATCTTACCCTCAGAAGCCATTTTACATTTCCTCTGATAAAATATTTTAGGGAATAGATGAGGAAATCTGTATCTTTATTTGAATTTTTCAATGGAGAAAAAAATTAAAAATTAAAAACTATTTAAAATTGAAAATATTTATTATTAGATTTAAAATGTATAAATGTAATATATAGAAAATTAAGGATTTATTTGATAACTAGTAAACATTAGCAATGTAGAATCGTTAAGAAAAACATCCCAGTTGCACTCAAATTTGTGCAAGATTTCCTTTCCATTTACAGATTGTAGATTTTATTGTGTTTCTTTCTTTATAGAAAGATTCACTGGTAACAATTTCTAAGAAGATGCTTAGTATACAAGAAGATTTTTAGGGGCTGCTATCTGGAACAAAAGTCATTAAAGGATAAAAAAAAAAAAAAAAAAAAAAAAGCAAGATTGGGCAGAGGAAGAAGTTAAGCTGAAGTAGAGTGGACGCGGAGTGTCAACCCATCCCTTGGGTAGCACTGAAGCTGACCCTCAAAGCTGTCTCACATTGAAGCAATGGGTCTAGGACTTTTGCTCCCTCAGCACCCGCTCAGTGGTCCCAGGGAGTGAAACGTTTCCTTGAATGAGGCAGCTCCCTTTTGTCAAGGGAAACCCGGGGAGGGCACTGTGCTTTGAACCCTCAGAGTGGCCCTCCCAGAAACTGAGAAAAACTGTTGAGGTGCCTCCACCCTCTCAACAACTGAGAAGCAGGTGCCTTCACTCTAAAGGGTGCATTGGGGGCTGCATTCAGTACAATTTTTAAAAATAAAATGGATAAACTGAGGGAAAATATTTGCTACATATATACTTAATAATAACTAACTACATAAAGACATGGTGGAAGAAATATGAAACAATATAAAGTGTAAAAACAGAAAATTTAAAATATAAAATTTTATTAAAGAGAATAATAAAATATATCTTTTGTTTTCATAACCGTTGAAAAATGAATTCATAGGCAAGGTTAGCACACATGTTGTACGTTCGGTAATTGTGATAAAATTAAACACTATCTCTAGAAATAAGCATGCAGAATATTTTGTTTTCTCCTCATTAGATTGCCATAGATTTCTTTTGACTTTTGACCAAAATTTGAAAAACAAATCACTTTTCATGACTTAAAGTGATGAAACTTTCTTTAATTCTATGGATCTTTAATGAATGTATAAGGTCTATATTATTCAATAAAATTCTGTGCTATATTTATTTCCCTGTCACTGTATATTTTGTTAGCTGTGTCTTCTCAACTCTGCTGTAAGACCCTTGAGGGTAAGATCATATCATCTCTCTTTATAACAGAATAACAAGAATCGCACTCTGGTTCTAGATGCTAAATACATGCTGGGTGCTCAATTATCCCATCATGTTTTTGAAACCAGAGATGTTCTCTTATTCCCCTTGTAGGGCGTGTGACAGGGGTGTGGCTCGCTTCTTCAGTGCCTTGCTGCTCAAACCCCTTGGGGGAGCATGCAGAAGGGCAGGTCATGGGGAGTATTTTTTGTGCTCTGACTCCACCACCTTGACTAGGGTTGAGTTTTTACAGCTTCTGACGCCCCAGTGGGTGTGTGTTATGTGAGCTCTTTCGAATTTGCCTTCTCCAGGCAGCAGGCAGCTTGTGTTAAGCAGCTCAATTAGACCCTCTGCCTTATACACAAGACAGGGGGCTTTCTGTGTCCTGGGTTCTCACCCTAGTGTACCAGAAAAATCAGATCACATGTGGACTTGGAGAATGAATGTAAGGTTGTATTGAGTGGTGGAAGTAGCTCAGTGAGATGGATGGGGAGCCAGAAAGGGGATGGAAGGGGCTGGTGGTCCTCCCCCCGAGTTCGACCGCCCAGCCTCCTGACTCTCCTCCCATGGCCCCTGCTGAATTCCACGTCCTTCTGCCGTCCATGGTCTGCTGGTGTCTGTCTGCTGGTGTCTGCTGGTGTCTGCTGGTGTCTGTCGGTGTCTGTCAATGTGCTCTTCTGCTCTTCTGCTTCTCTCAATGTTCAGTTGTTTGTTTCTGTGCCCACTAGGGGGTCTTGGATTTTTATGGGCACGGAATGGGGGTGTATGGCATGCCAAAAGGCAACTTTTGGGGCATGAAAACAAATGCCTCTCTTCATTTAGGTTTGTGGGTCCCCCTACAGGGACCTGGCCCTTCTCTATCCAGCACTTCCCTGCATCCCTCCTCCATCATTTTTAGAAACTTGTTTTTGAGAAACTTAAAAAATATGGTAGAGCAAGAGGGTATAAAAATAATAAAATAAATCACTTTTACCCTCATACCAGAATTAATAACTGTCACTATTTTCTAATTTTTAAGAAAATTATGACTTCTTTTTTTTTTGTTAAATTGCCTATACCTACCTAAAGCAGCCATTCAAAATCTTTCAGTAAAATAATTGGAGTGCATTTCATGAATTATTATTAATTTGTTTATCTTCCCTATTATTACATTTCTTTGTGGAATTGAGGGTTTGGGTTTGCCCACACATTTTGCTTAAGCCAAGCATTCATATTCATTTAGATTTTTCTTATCTCCACCTTTCTTTGTGCATTCTCCTTAAATTTGTGGTGTAATGAGTACCTTCACTAAATCTTGTGTAGCCCTCATCTAGAAACAGTTCTAGATTTATCAGTATGGTGATGATGAGAAAATAATAAATAAATAAAATAAAGTGCAGTCCTGACAGCTGACATCTTGTATCTATTCTAGTTCCCATCAGTGAGGCTGTTAAGTTGCCGTGCTGAAAAAAAAAATGTTGACAGAATACCAACCGACACGGTCTATCTGTGATCATGATGGAACAAGACAATAACATGAATATTCTGTAATCAAGAACCATGAAAACAAATATCCAATGCAACCAAATAAGTGATCAAGTATCCCTCTCGCCCAGCTACCCTGAATGATTACTGCATCTTCACCTGTTTGCTGACAGCATTGACTCCAAACAGACTCCCATTTCAGTGCACTCTCCTCCAATTCACTTAATGCTCCTCTCATCTTCTAACAAGTACTTCCTGACATCTCCTTCTGAGACACACCATGGTTCCAATGGTTTGCAATTCCTTGTATCACATCAAGTACTCAGCATCGCTTCTTTTGAATACAAGTGTGTCCCAAATAATCTGACTTTTTGTTTTGTTTTGTTTTGTTTTGCATCAACAGTGCTAAAGAATATCTTGGCTCTATTCTTGTTCTTAAGGTTCTGTCTGTGTTGTTCTTCTCTGTGCCCAAATATTTAACTCCAAGAGGAATTTATCTCAAGTATTTTTTTTCATCACCTTTTTGTAAATTGAAGAACCATATTCCTGGTCTCTGACTTCCCACAAAATAAGTTGGATCCCATCTTAAGAGAAATATTTTAAACACATTTATTATACTACTTTGGATTAAAAAAACTTAGCAAGCCTACCTCTTTAGTCTGTTCACCACTCTGGTGTATATTTTTATGGCCTGCAGATATGTGTGTCTTATCTGCAACCCTCATTAAAACTTTCTGGTTTCCTCTTTATCTATTAGTGTTATGTGTTTTGGGCAGGGAAACATTTAAACATAAGCACACTGAGCCATCTTGACCAGTGAAAAAGCTTGTCTTTAGTGTCTTATTTCCTTCGATGTTTTTTATGGTTTTATTTTTACATTTATTTATATATATATTTTTGAGACAGAGTCTTGCTCTGTCGCCCAGGCTGGAGTGCAGTGGTGTGATCTTGGCTCATTGCAACCTCTGCCTCCTGGGTTCTAGTGATTCTCCTGCCTCAGCCTCCCAAGTAGCTGGGACTACAGGCGCCCACCACCATGTGTGGCTAATTTTTGTATTTTTAGTAGATACGAGGATTGGCCAGGCTGGTCTCGAACTCCTGACCTCAGGTGAACCATCCACCTCAGCCTCCCAAAATGCTGGAATTACAGGTGTGAGCCACAGTGCCCAGACCCCTCAATGTTTCTAAACAAAATAAATATAACCTTGTTCATAAAATCAGCATCTCTTTTGACAAACAGCAGAAACCTATGCCTTTATTCTATCTCCAAAGAAATTTTTCTCTTGAGTATATTATTCTTGTCTGTATTTTTCTTCTTTTCCACACTACATATACAATTATGTACAATATATTATTATTTGTGTTTTAAAATTACATAAATGGCTTCATTGTCTTTGTATCATTCTGCAACATTATTTTTTCATTTGACATGATTTCAAATCTATCTATGCGTCCACATTTTTAAGTGTTTTCTTTTAACTGCTGCATGGTACCCTTCTTCTTTAGGGACATCGCCAGAAAATAAACGCAATATTATCATTCATATCTATCTATCTATCTATCATCTATCTATCTATCTATCTATCTATCTATCTATCTATCTATCATCTATCTATCTATCTATCTATCTATCTATCTATCATCTATCTATCTATCATCTATCTATCTATCTATCTATCTATCTATCATCTATCTATCTATCTATCATCTATCTATCTATCTATCTATCTATCATCTATCTATCTATCATCTATCTATCTATCTATCATCTATCTATCTATCTATCTATCATCTATCTATCTATCATCTATCTATCTATCTATCTATCTATCTATCATCTATCTATCTATCTATCATCTATCTATCTATCTATCTATCTATCTATCTATCTCTATCTATCTATCTATCATCTATCTATCTATCTATCATCTATCTATCTATCTATCTATCATCTATCTATCTATCTATCTATCATCTATCTATCTATCATCTATCTATCTATCTATCTATCTATCTATCTATCTATCTATCTATCTATCTATCTATCTATCTATCTATCTATCTATCTATCTTGCAGTAAAAAACCATATCCATTTGGAAATGTTCAAAACATCCCTTTAGAGCATGGTTGTTCTACAGATTTATTATGAATACAGATTTTGCATAAATTTCCCACAATTATAAGGTGTCTAAAATGTCCTTATGGAGTCTATATTCTATTTTGCATACCCTATAAAGCCAGTTTTCAAAATTTTGCAAAGCTGAGTTACTTAAATCTTTTCTTTCCTATCTTGCTGATTTTAATCATTTTTCTTCATCAGAGGTGAAAATGGGTAAATAAGTTGACATATCTAATAATCTAGGAACTGAACATCTAACAAAATTCTAAATTTTACAGAAAATATCTGCCTTTCTAAGTTACAGTTCCTTCAGCTTGACTCTTAGATCTGAAATTTATATTCAACTTCTCTAGATCTACCGTTCACCTTGTGATCTAGCAATTTTATAATGTGATGGTTCTTTCCTGAGAAAACAGGAATAATAAAGTATAGTTAATTTAGAAGTTCACAAAAAGGAGCAGAAGGACATAAAAAAAAACTATACACATGTTACGCTCAAGCAAGACAGACACAAGGGGCAAGTTTCAGAAGACACAGAGTTTGAATGATATCTTGGATTTAGAATTGTATTTCTGAATATCAACATACAGATTAAAGAAGCTGACTACTTAATATTTAGTAGTCTCTTTTTTTTTTCTTGAGTTTCTCTTTAATACACTAATTGTTGGTTTTGACATGTAAAAATGTTGCCTAAAATGATCATTCTTATTTAAAATGAAAATTTTGTTGTTTGTAAAAAATGGAGCCAGACGCCGTGGCTCATGCCTGCAATCCCAGTACTTTGGGAGACTGAAGCAGGCAGATCACTTGAGGCCAGGAGTTTGAGACCATCCTGGCCAACATATTGAAACCCCATCTCTACTAAAAACACAAAAATTAGCTGAGTGTGGTGGCATGGACCTGTAATCCCAGATACTTGGGAGGCTGAGGCAGGAGAACCGCTTGAACCAGGGAGGCAGAGGTTGCAGTGAGCTGAGATTGCGCCATTGCGCTCCAGCCTGGGTGGCAGAGTGAGACTCCATTTCAAAAAATAATAATGAAATAAAATAAAAAATGGCACAAATTTATAATTTATATATGAGTAAAGTAATTCCAAAAAGAAACTACAGATTTAACATAGACATCTCCTAACGTAAAGAGAGGCCATTGGCCGGGCGCGGTGGCTCAAGCCTGTAATCCCAGCACTTTGGGAGGCCGAGACGGGTGGATCACGAGGTCAGGAGATCGAGACCATCCTGGCTAACACGGTGAAACCCCGTCTCTACTAAAAAATACAAAAAACTAGCCGGGCGAGATGGCGGGCGCCTGTAGTCCCAGCTACTCGGGAGGCTGAGGCAGGAGAATGGCGTGAACCCGGGAGGCGGAGCTTGCAGTGAGCTGAGATCCGGCCACAGCACTCCAGCCCCGGCGACAGAGTGAGACTCCGTCTCAAAAAAAAAAAAGAAAAAAAGAAAAAAAAAGAGAGAGAGGCCATCATAGTGAACAGTCATTTGCAGTGTCTTGGTTTTTTTCAACCAAACAGAGGCTAGAAAGTAGCCATATGGACAACAACCTGACAATCACTGACTTAAAAATGTGGAATAAACACAGGACCACAAACGAGGCCCCTGAAAGTTTTGTAGGAGACTCAAGGCAAAGTTTGACAATTCCTGTCTTTTCATATAGCTCACCAGTCTAACAATATTCCAACAGCTAGTTTTCAGTGCCAGCTTTCACTTTTAACCAATTTATTATATCGGCTAACTCAGTAATTAATTATAAAGAACATCTACCTGAATTTTAAAAAACTCAACTTGAGAGTCTCTGATTTTAAATTACAGTATATAGTTGTTTATTTCTATTAATTTGATAACTGATGAATGTAGATTTATTTTTATCTTTTTGGTTATATATTTTCTTTACTTTTGTTCTTTTCAGATTTTGATAGATTTATCTAGTGTTTTTTATTTCTATTATTTTGCAAACTTTTGGAAAAGTATCTATTCTAATTTTACTTTTTTAATGTTTGTCGTTTTATTATTAATGTATGTATTAACTTTAGATTTCCTAACAACTTTAACTTCCTACTGAATCACAATTCCCCAACTTCTGTTTGAGCTTTAGTATTTTATTTACATAATATTTTAAAATAATATTTTATTATACTCTCATACTTATTACCTAGATTTATGTAACCGTTGAAATAATTTCTATGTCTATTCTTGAGTTTTGCATGTTTCTTTCCCAATCTCAGTCCCTCTGTTGTTTTTATTGGTTTATGTACTTTAATAGTAATAGATCTATAAACAGTAAAATTTTTTTGCAATTTAAGACTAAAATGATTTTATTACAGTCTCACTTATGAAGAAAAATATACCTTATCATAGAATTACTGGTTTGACTTTTTAGTATATTAAAGACATTACTTCTGTATATTTTGCTCAGATAAGAAAACTAAGTTAATCTCATTGCCCTTCTGTTGTGGCTGATCTCACTCTTCACTCTAATATCTTTCCTCTTTGCTCTCTCTGTTTCCTGGACTCAGTGTGTACAAGCTTAAAAATGCATGTTTCTCAGCATACATCCAGTTTTCAGATATGAGGATTTATATCTTTCCCTAACTCCAAATTGTTTTCTGACACTTAACCTGCTCAGTGAGTCACTGTTCACTGTTTCGTGATCTCCCCTGATGCTGCTTTGCTTTGTAAGCTCCTGATCTCTTACATCTTGCAACTAGTTCATTCTTTTGATCCCTTTACCTTACCGGATTCATTTTGAAACATTTCTTCAATTATATTGTCTACTTTGCGAATTCTAACTTCAACTGTGGGCAGTTTTAAGAGTTCTTATAATTTTTTCCAATGACTATAGTTTTATTTTTTTAAATGACCATGTTTTCTATATACCTGTACTTATTTCATCTGTACTATCTTTCTTCCCTGCTTAAACTATGGATATTTAAAAGATACCTTTACATAATTTTTCCGGGATGCACTACTAATCTAATTTAATCAAGCATAAATTTGTTCTTTTTTTGAAACTGTTACTAATCATATCAACCTTAACTCAAGCATGGCACTGGGCTTCCTGCATCTTAAAATATTTTGTGAACTCATTTTGATTTTTTTTTTTCCCCGAACAGATCAGCTCTAAGGATTGTATAAGCTCTTCATTTTGTATCTATGACTTCACTCCTTTGGGTCTCTCCAGCTGCACATAGATGTAAATACTGCTTATAAGGTGAAAAACGCAGTTTCTTGTCAGGCAGATGTTCTGTGTCTACCCCCACTTCTACTTCTTTCATTAATGAGTCAACTCTGAAATCTTTCCAGATGTAAGTTTGGAACAGAAACAGTGGGAGTAGCTACTTGGTCCTAATCCATAGTTTAAGAAACCATAGTCCATAGTTTAAGAAACCCAGCTTATTGTACAGATCCTGGTTTTATTTATAGGATATGTTGAGCTTTCAATCCAAAGCAGGCATTAAAACATTGATTCTTACTTTCCATAGGTTCTTACTTTTTATTCAGCCCTCTGTAGACCCTCAACTTAAGGTTATTGATGTCCTCTTTATGAAGCCCATCATGATTGCTTCTGTTTAGTAGTATCGTTATTAAAGTCTATAAATTCCTAACACATACCCTTTATGTTTATCTATATTTGGGTCAGAGAAAGGATGTTTTCATTGCACCAAATATCATAATGGTAATTTTTCATTTACCTTTAAGTGTTTCTTTGTCTGTAAAACTCAATTCTTATACAAAGGATCAAGACACTATCCTACAATTCTTATTATCTCTAGATTTAGAACAGGATTCAAAATAGTAGAAGAGTATTACAGATGAACTAATAGGTGTATTTCTTATAAATTGTGGTACTAAAGAAAATTCTGATAAATACGTGAATAAGGAAGAAGAGGGGGTGAGGAGCAATAAGAAGAAAAGAAGAAAAAGAGAAGAAAATGTTCCTTTTAAAAAATGCAAAAGGAGATCTTTTTTTTTCCTTCTAACACAAACCTACATATTTTCCTCTAAGGTGAAAATGATGTCACTTTTGTCCATACGTTAACAGTACCAAGAGTCTGACACATCAAAACCTGTGTATTTCATTGTTTTGTTTATCATTAAATTGCTGGAGGAATTTGTGGCACTGTAACTAAATATTCAAAAACTGTTCAGGGTTCCAGTCAATAAAAAGCATTTATATAACATAACGGTCTCTTGGCCATATTTCTTCAAGTTATATATGTCTAGAAACCATGAGAAAATCTGGTGTTCTTTCTTCTAGAGATTATTAAGAATATTTATTTCCATGTCAATACGTGTCAATTGGTGTAGCTGTGAATAATGCTATTTAGAAAGATTTGGACCTTGCTTTCAGACTAAGTGAAGGCAATTACTTATTATGGAGCACACAGTTAATACCCCAGTTATAGGATACCAGTAAAAATATGTGTGCACCTATCCCTCCTTATGTTCCTAATGACACAGTTTCAGGTTATAATAAGAAACTCTGATTGTAAACAGCTCTTTGAATTAGCTATCCGAGATCATTTATCTTTCTATTCCTCCTAGTCTTAAGGACAATGACTTTCCAATGTAAATACTATAAGTATTCGATATGTATCTTTCTCATAGCATTTACTCTCATTCCATCTCTCTTTTCAATCCAATGTTAATGAATTCCAACCCAGTTTGGAATTGCAACAAACAAAAAAATCAGATCCAGTTGTCATCATCATGCCCATGGTAAAATGTTCACTACGTTGTCAGTTTAAATTAGTTCTTTTATCTCAAATCCCAATAGTACTACCTTTAAGCTCTTTTCATCCTGCATTTTTATCATTATCCAGTTCTGAGTAAACTTCATGAAATCTACTGGGACAACATTTGAGAAACCATCGTTCCAAAAAGTAGGTCAGTGCTCTTTTGTCTATGAGATGTTCTTATCATTTTTATACAGAGAGTTTAATTAATGGAATCGAATTATAAGTGCACATAAAAATCTGTGTTGGTCATAAAAATAATAGTAAAGATTGCCTATGACATTTTTTTCTATAGAAAACAATTCTGCTTAAGATAATTCTTCCTTGTACTGTCTTAAAAGTTTAGTTGCTGACAAAGCAAAATGAACCTAATTATAAAATTATCTCACAGTTCCTTGTTCCTTATGCCAGCGTTAGAGTAAAACTTGAGCTTAATGTGATTCAGAAAGTATCAGATGGCCTAAATATTATTCATCAACTTATTTTTTTTAGTAAATTTACTGTGTACACAAGCAAGAAGCGGAAAAACATCAGGTTACTGTACTCTGTTCTGCAAATAATTTTTTGTCAAAATACAGATTATCAGCAAATGCAAATAGGATGATATGCAAAAAGTAATACATGATTATTAATAAATTAATAAATAATAAATGCAATGTATGTTGACTACATAGTCCTGTGATGTAAATATTCGTACCCCACAAGTTCATATGTTAAAATTGTAACTCCACGGGTGATGGCATGGGGGGGGTGGTGGAGCCTTTGGCAGATGATTGGTTCACAAAAGCAGGGACCTCACAAAGGGATTAGTGTCTTTAGAAAAGAGAGCAAGTTAGTCCCTTTCACTATATAAGGGCACAGCTAGAAGGCAGCACTTACAAATCAGAGTGGGCTCTCACCAGACACTGAATTTGCCAGTACCTTGATCTTAGACTTTCCAACCTCCTGAGCTGTGAGAAATAAATCTTTGTGTTTATAAGCTACCCAGTGCATAATATTTTGATATAGCAGCCCAAAAGGACTAAGACACACATTTATAATGTTCAGTATTTTTCAATGATAAGTCTCACTCCCTTATATGAAAGTACAAAATAATTCAGAAATCTCCTAGTGCTACCAAACTGTGTTGTTGTTGTTTTTCAGTTTAATCTGCATGGGTTAATTTTTCCATTCAGTGTGGGAACTTATTGACTCAGCCAGGAATCTAAAAATTGTGTTTGTTAGCAAAAAAATGAAAGCAATTGGCAGACATTCATAATCCAGTTATTGTTTGACTTAAACACTCTAGCTGCCAACTGCAAGAGAAAGTGGAAAAAAAGGAACAGGAATGGGCTTACATTTTATTTGTTGATTTGGTGGAAAGACACAAAATAGTCTCACTACATTAATTGTTTTTCATGTTTTCTTGCATTATACATTTTTCTAGTCTTGAGGATTTTGAAATGATGGCTTGGTACAAAGTCACAATTTAAATAATGTAGCCATTTGCTGTTTTCATTTAAGAGAAACAAATTCCCTACAGACTATCCCTACAGATATAGAAGGGAAACAGAAGTGCTTGCAGCATCTCGTTTATTTACCAGTGAGAAGAAGCAAGTGGGAGACTCTACCGGAAAATCCAGAGATACTTGGGATCTAGTGGGGAGGGAGGACGATCAAAGAATCTGAGAGTTAAAACATCTTCTAATAAACATTCTTTTGCTATAAAACTCTGGAACAGAGGCAACAGGTATGCATTTCCAAGCAGTCTAAAACTTATGACTACACTAATTTTGGAATTGTACACAGAACAGAATACAGAAAGTCCAATCATCTCATACTGTCAATGCTATTTCTTCCTATTCTTGAAGTGCAGTGATTGGACGTCTCACTGATTCTGTGTGGTAAATGTAAGCAAGGTCCTTAAAAAGTGATTTTATTTTGTAATTTTTTGGGGGAAGAAAACTATAGGATATATTGATCCAATGTGAGTAAAACCAACCTTTCTTTTGCAAAAGATCCAATTGATCCCAGTGTATTTTAAAAAAGAAAAAAGCAACTTAAAAACTGTCTTAATGTCTCATTCTAATGTGACTTCATTATACAAAATCTGTTGTAAGAGTCAGATTTTTAATGGTTTTTTTAGACCTTTAATGTAACCCCAGGATCAGAGTCTGAAAATATCTGTGTTTTTATTATCAGTACATTTCCTAATGTGTTTTGTGTAGCACTTGATTAAGAATCAAAGTGTTTGTAAAAATGGGAATATCATCTCCTACCAGTTGAATCAGAGCTGAGCTGTTACATGTAAAATTGCGTAAAATTTGGTTTTAAAATCAAAGGGTCAGGGCCCAGTGGCTCACACCTGTAATCCTCAGGCTTTGAGAGTCCGAGGTGGGAAGATCGCTTGAGGTCAGGCTCAGCACCAGGCTGGGCAGTATAGTGAGACCCTGTCTCTACAAAAAATAAAATAAAATTAGTCGGGAGTGGTGGTGTGCTACTCAGGAGGCTGACACAGGATGATCGCTTGAGCATGGGAATTTGAGGCTGTGGTGAGGTATGATTGCACTCTATACTACAACAACAGAACATGACACTATCTCTAAAAATAAATAAATAAAATCAAAGGGACTAGAAATTTGATTTTGAAAGTCCACCCAAGCGAATTTTATGCATACTAAACTTTAAACACTAATTTTTATAAACTTCATGAGATATGACTTTCTTTACCTGTCTACTCATCAGATATCTATGATCAACCAAATACGTTACCAAACTCAAAGATAAACTTTAAAATAACAATGAAATTGTTTATGAATTTGTACTCGCTCCGAGGTCACATGGGCTCAGCTCTCATTTTCAAGTCCTCCCTGTAACTCCAGGCAAGTTACTTTACCTCTTTAAGTATCAGTATAAGGTGGCTGTAAAAATTTCATAGAGAACCTGTACAGAGCACTTGGCACTAGTCAAAGTCAAATCAGACAACAAAAAGGCTAATAACATTTATTGAATACTTAATATATGCCAGGCTTTCTCCTAAGTGTTGTATACATCTTAACTCATTTAAACCTTACAGCAAAATGGTAATATGGGTGAAGTTGTACCTACATTTTACGGATGAGCAAACAAGGGCAATATGAGATAATTTCTTCATCCAAAATTACAGTTTGGAAGTGGAAGGGCCTAAAATTAAATTTTCAGCACAAGCAATTTACTTAAGAAATGCAGGTAATCTTAGAGGTAGAGTAAGAAATTGACAGAGAAAAGCAAATTCACTTAGTAAAGCATTCACCATAAGACGTCTAACTTTGTGGGCCACTGAAATTTAATATCATGGGGAAAATCTGATAATTGTGAATGCCACACCTAGGAATTATCATAGGGGGAGAAAAGGACATCGAATTAATTTTAGAGCAATGACCAGGTCAATAGTTGAGGCAATCTTTTGTGAATTTTAATTCCTGGGCCAATCACATGTGGGGAGTATTACCTTTCATACAAGAAGAAGAGTGGGCAAAAAGAGCCATCAGGTATACACATGCAGATCCTGCCAGCTGGATGCAAACCAAAGCAGACAGCAAGTTCCCAGGGATGTGAGTTGGGCATAAAGTGCCTCTGCTGCAGAGGAATTGTCTTTAACTCCAAAGCATAAACTCATATCTATTATGGTTGATTGTTATTCTAGATTTATCCCTGCACAAACATAGCTCTAACAGTTTCAAGATATTTCTTAACTGCTTTGCTATTGTCAGCCATTTTTTTGTAGTCAACAGGGCAAAGTTGCTTATTGATTTATTTATTTTTGGTCCTAAATGAATCAAAATGCCTAACAAATGGGTTCTCATCTCAAGAAGAAGACCTTTTTATAAAAAACATAAGACAAGTTTTCAGATTGGCATGAAGACGTCATTGAGCTGTTAAAGAATTTTATATAGAATTAGAAAACTACATATTCTTTCTATCCTTTTATACTCTTTAGTTGTAGTTTTAAATCAGAATGTAATGCATTCAACCTACATATATATTGAATGCATTCTATGCCATAATCTGTTCTAGGTATTAGGTTTAAACAAAAAGCTATGTGATAAGACTCATATTGCCTAGTGAGAAATAGAAATAAGAACATTCACAAACAAAGATAATTTTATAGAAGGTTAAGTGATATGACAAATATAAATAAAGACTAACTAAAAGGAGAATCATTGTATACAAACGGCTACTTTAGCTTTGCTGATTAAGAAAAGCCTCCAGAACTATTAACGGAAGACAAAAACGATGATAGGTAAGCCTTGCAAAACTCGAGGAAAATCTGGAGCTCAAGAGGATGATCAAGATAGAATTATAGAGCAATGGAAATCTAAATTTAAGTCAGGAAAGAAAGGAATTTTTAAAAAGCTTCAATTTATTGAGAAACTATTATGTGTCTGAAAACTGACATTTTGCTTGTTAATTTTCTAGCAATTTTGCATATTATATGTGCTTTCTAAATTGGAAAAATGAGTGATAAATTAAAATTGGATTAAGATCACGCACAAACACTGCTGGGTAAAATCCGAGTCCAGATCTAACTTGAATTTCCTTTACTTTTTCAGTGGTCTTTAACAATGAATGAACAGAGGATTCATTTGGAGATACATTAGCTTAACTCTGGAAGATTCGGAATTAATTGCTATGGGTCTGTTTTAGGCATTTAGAATTACTGCAGGAAGCATTATCTCCCAGTAATTCTAATTTGCAGCTGGGCAGTAGCCCATTGTCCTGCATCTTATTTTGAACAAAATAAAAGAGAATGGAGATTCATATTCTGGTAGGCATGTTGTGTATGTCATCTCCTTTAATTCTCAAGTTAATTCTGCGAGGTATTACTAAAGTCACTTTAAAAAGAACATACAAGATCAAGCTTAGAAAATTTAAGCATACAGCTTACTTAATAAAAGTCATATTTATGAAACTATTGATATTAATCTAATATAGTGAATACATTAGTGACTGTGCACTAATAGAACTTTATAGAAACAGCAGCATGCCAGATTTGCCTTTTGCTCTAGGTAGAAGGAAATGTAGTTTGCCAACTTCCAATCTAGGTGAATGAAAGTGGATTTCATGCCCCACTAAAGGTTTGGAAGGGGGAGATTAACTCATCAATACCTTGAATTTAGGTTGAAATATTTAAAAGTACAATATAAGAGAAAAGAAGGAAATAGTGTGACTCTCACAGATCTGAAAACCAGCTAAAAATTATTTCAGTTCTGAATAATCTTGCTAAATTGTCAGTGATATTGCTAAAATCCAAAACCCCAGTTTTCTAGATGACATAACTATAAATATTCTTGGTAGGAAGGTTTAAATATCCAAAGTTTTAAATTACATATGTATCATATATACATATGTATGTGATGTCTGACAAGAAATGAAAAATAACCAGGTACATTGAAGACAAATTTTGATAATCAAAAACAGGATAGTGAATTTCTAGAATAGAGTTCCTGGAAGCAGACTGTTAATTACACTTAACATGTTCAAGAAAGAAAAGTCAGGTTTGATAATTTTAGGAGATAACCAGAAAACTTAAAGACAAAAAGAATTTTTCATAATTGAAAACTAGTGAAATTCAATGGCTTTGTTTAACAGCAGATTAGATCTAGCTGTATAAGGAAAAAATGGAATAGAGTATCGCTCAGGAGAAAATATTGTCCAAAGATCAAAAAGATCAAGAACATGGAAAAGAATGTTAGAAACATAGAGACTAACGTGAGAAAACGTAATTAGAGTCCCGAAAGAGGAACACAGAGAGAATGGAGTATAATATATTAAGATATATTTGACAAAATAAGGGCTAAGAATTGAACAAAATTGAAAAAATATACAAAGTTTGAATTTCAGAATCTTGGCAAACTTTCAGCAAAACTACAAAGTAAAAGCACACTTAGGCACATCATAGGCAAAATACCAAGCCAAATACAAAAGGACATCTTAAAAGTAGTCAAAGATGGTGGGGGTGGGATGGGAATGCCATATTACTCTCAAAAGGTAACATATGAGACAGGCAGCTGATATGTCCAAACAAACAATGAATTCCAGAAGACAAATGAATAGTATTTTCTTTTTTTAATTTAATTTTATTTATTTATTTATTTATTTTTATTTTTTTATTATACTTTAAGTTCTAGGGTACATGTGCATAACGTGCAGGTTTGTTACATATGTATACTTGTGCCATGTTGGTGCGCTGCACCCATCAACTCGTCAGCACCCATCAACTCGTCATTTACATCAGGTATAACTCCCAATGCAATTCCTCCCCCCTCCCCCCTACCTGTGATAGGCCCCGGTGTGTGATGTTCCCTTTCCCGAGTCCAGCTTATCTCATTGTTCAGTTCCCACCTATGAGTGAGAACATGCGGTGTTTGGTTTTCTGTTCTTGCAATAGTTTGCTGAGAATGATGGTTTCCAGCTGCATCCATGTCCCTACAAAGGACACAAACTCATCCTTTTTTATGGCTGCATAGTATTCCATGGTGTATATGTGCCACATTTTCTTAATTCAGTCTGTCACTGATGGACATTTGGGTTGATTCCAAGTCTTTGCTATTGTGAATAGTGCCGCAATAAACATACGTGTGCATGTGTCTTTATAGCAGCATGATTTGTAATCCTTTGGGTATATACCCAGTAATGGGATGGCTGGGTCGTATGGTACTTCTAGTTCTAGATCCTTGAGGAATCACCATACTGTTTTCCATAATGGTTGAACTAGTTTACAATCCCACCAACAGTGTAAAAGTGTCCCTATTTCTCCACATCCTCCCCAGCACCTGTTGTTTCCTGACTTTTTAATGATTGCCATTCTAACTGGTGTGAGATGGTATCTCATTGTGGTTTTGATTTGCATTTCTCTGATGGCCAGTGATGATGAGCATTTTTTCATGTGTCTGTTGGTTGTATGAATGTCTTCTTTTGAGAAATGTCTATTCATATCCTTTGCCCACTTTTTGATGGGGTTATTTGTTTTTTTCTTGTAAATTTGTTTGAGTACTTTGTAGGTTCTGGATATTAGCCCTTTGTCAGATGAGTAGATTGCAAAAATGTTCTCCCATTCTGTAGGTTGCCTGTTCACTCTGATGGTAGTTTCTTTTGCTGTGCAGAAGCTTTTTAGTCTAATTAGATCCCATTTGTCAATTTTGGCTTTTGTTGCCGTTGCTTTTGGTGTTTTAGACATGAAGTCCTTGCCCATGCCTATGTCCTGAATGGTATTACCTAGGTTTTCTTCTAGGGTTTTTATGGTATTAAGTCTAACATTTAAGTCTCTAATCCATCTTGAATTAATTTTCGTATAAGGAGTAAGGAAAGGATCCAGTTTCAGCTTTCTACTTATGGCTAGCCAATTTTGCCAGCACCATTTATTAAATAGGGAATCCTTTCCCCATTTCTTGTTTTTCTCAGGTTTATCAAAGATCAGATGGCTGTAGATGTGTGGTATTATTTCTGAGGACTCTGTTCTATTCCATTGGTCTATAGCTCTGTTTTGGTACCAGTACCATGCTGTTTTGGTTACTGTAGCCTTGTAGTATAGTTTGAAGTCAGGTAGTGTGATGCCTCCAGCTGTGTTCTTTTGACTTAGGATTGTCTTGGCAATGCGGGCTCTTTTTTGGTTCCATATGAACTTTAAAGCAGTTTTTTCTAATTCTGTGAAGAAACTCATTGGTAGATTGATGGGGATGGTATTGAATCTATAAATTACCTTAGGCAGTATGGCCATTTTCATGATATTGATTCTTCCTATCCATGAGCATGGTATGTTCTTCCATTTGTTTGTGTCCTCTTTGATTTCACTGAGCAGTGGTTTGTAGTTCTCTTTGAAGAGGTCCTTTACATCCCTTGCAAGTTGGATTCCTAGGTATTTTATTCTCTTTGAAGCCATTGTGAATGGAAGTTCATTCCTGATTTGGCTCTCTGTTTGTCTGTTACTGGTGTATAAGAATGCTTGTGATTTTTGCACATTAATTTTGTATCCTGAGACTTTTCTGAAGTTGCTTATCAGCTTAAGGAGATTTTGGGCTGAGACAATGGGGTTTTCTAAATATACAATCATGTCATCTACAAACAGGGACAATTTGACTTCTTCTTTTCCTAACTGAATACCCTTGATTTCTTTCTCTTGCCTGATTGCCCTAGCCAGAACTTCCAACACTATGTTGAATAGGAGTGGTGAAAGAGGGCATCCCTGTCTTGTGCCAGTTTTCAAAGGGAATTTTTCCAGTTTTTGCCCATTCAGTATGATATTGGCTGTGGGTTTGTCATAAATCGCTCTTATTATTTTGAGATACGTTCCATCAATACCGAATTTATTGAGCGTTTTTAGCATGAAGGGCTGTTGAATTTTGTCAAAGGCTTTTTCTGCATCTATTGAGATAATCATGTGGTTTTTGTCTTTGGTTCTGTTTATATGCTGGATTACGTTTATTGATTTGCGTATATTGAACCAGCCTTGCGTCCCAGGGATGAAGCCCACTTGATCATGGTGGATAAGCTTTTTGATGTGCTGCTGGATCCGGTTTGCCAGTATTTTACTGAGGATTTTTGCATCGATGTTCATCAGGGGTATTGGTCTAAAATTCTCTTTTTTTGTTGTGTCTCTGCCAGGTTTTGGTATCAGGATGATGTTGGCCTCATAAAATGAGTTAGGGAGGATTCCGTCTTTTTCTATTGATTGGAATAGTTTCAGAAGGAATGGTACCAGCTCCTCCTTGTACCTCTGATAGAATTCAGCTGTGAATCCATCTGGTCCTGGACTTTTTTTGGTTGGTAGGCTATTAATTATTGCCTCAATTTCAGAGCCTGTTATTGGTCTATTCAGGGATTCAGCTTCTTCCTGGTTTAGTCTTGGGAGAGTGTAAGTGTCCAGGAAATTATCCATTTCTTCTAGATTTTCTAGCTTATTTGTGTAGAGGTGTTTATAGTATTCTCTGATGGTAGTTTGTATTTCTGTGGGGTCGGTGGTGATATCCCCTTTATCATTTTTTATTACGTCTATTTGATTCCTCTCTCTTTTCTTCTTTATTAGTCTTGCTAGCGGTCTGTCAATTTTGTTGATCTTTTCAAAAAACCAACTCCTGGATTCATTGATTTTTTGGAGAGTTTTTTGTGTCTCTATCTCCTTCAGTTCTGCTCTGATCCTAGTTATTTCTTGCCTTCTGCTAGCTTTTGAATGTGTTTGCTCTTGCTTCTCTAGTTCTTTTAATTGTGATGTTAGAGTGTCAATATGAATAGTATTTTCAAAGTGCTGAAGTTAAAAAAAACAGACAAACAACAACAACAACAACAACAAAAAACCCTGCCGGTTTTCAAGTCTATATACAGGAAAATAACCTTTCAAAAAAATGATGTAAAGTTATTTTTTAGCAAATAAAAATTACCAAGAATTTATTACCCCAGAGCTACACCTAACCGTCTCAACAAATATAAAATAAATTTCTGAATGGTGTTTTTCAGGAAAAAGGCAAAGAATCTCATTATGAAAATTCACAAATGCAGAAATGATATAAATAGCACTTACCTAAGACATTAGAATACACTTTTCCCCCAAATATTCGTGGAACATTTATAGCAACTGACCAAATGTTGAATTTTAAAATAGGTCTCACCAAATTTCCAAAAAGTTAAATGGTACATTATTTTCTTTTATGTGAAATTAAATTTGAGTCAAATATGAAAAGATAATTAGAAATGATCCAAATGTCTGGAAATTAAGAAATGTACTTCTAATTGAAATAATAATGAAAATACTGAATATTTAAATTTATAATATACAGCTAAACTGTGCTTAGAAGGAAAGCATAACTTTCTCTTATTTTAGCTTGTAAGTTCAAGTGTACATGTGCAGGTTTGTTCTATAGGTAAATTCGTGTCACGGAGGTTTGTTGTACAGATTGTGTTATCATCTGATTATTAAGCCTAGTACTTATCAGTTATTTTTCCCGATCGTCTCCCTCTTTCTACTCTCCACTTTCAGGTAGGTCCCAGTGTCTGTTGTTCCCCTCTATGTGACTATGTGTTCTCATCATTCAGCTCCCACTTGTAAGTGAGAACATGCAGTATTTGGTTTCCTGTTCCTGCGTTAGTCTGCTAAGGTTAATGGCTTCTAGCTCCATCCATGTTCCTGCAAGGGACATGATCTCATTCTTTTTTATGGCTGCATAATATTCCGTGGTGTATAATCACCACATTTTCTTTATTTAATCCGTCATTGATGGGTATTTGAGTTGATTCCATGTCTTTGCTATTGTGGATAGTGCTGCAGCAAGTGTACACATGTGTGCGTCTTTTTGATAGGATCATTTATATTATTTTGGGTATATACCCAGAAATGGGATTGCTGGGTTGAATGGTAGATCTGTTTTTAGTTCCTTAAGGAATCACCACACTGCTTTCCACAATGGTTGAACTAATTTACATTCCTACCAACAGCACAAAAATGTTCCTTTTTCTCCATAATCTCACCAGCATCTGCTATTTTTTGACTCTTTAATAATAGCCATTCTGACTAGTGTGAGATAGTATCTCACCGTGGTTTATATTGAAAATCTAACTTTCAAGACAAATTTAGAAAGTAAAAGAGACATCAAATTAATTATCTACATATTCATTATAGAAATTTAGAATTTAGAAAAAGAGAATATTGTACAAAATATAGAATACTATTTTTTAAAAAGTGGAAAAAATGTGAAATAGAAAACAAGTAGTAAAAATTAGCAAAGCCAACAGTTGATTGTATGAAGAAATTAACACAGTATATGAACCCTGGACAATGTCAAGCACATAAGGAAGAGAGAAGGCACTAAAATGCAGTATCAGTACAAAAAGAGCATCCTTGCAACATTCATAGACAAAAATGTGGCATCAGTAAAAAGATGATAAAGATATTAGTTTTAAAATCATCCTAGTAAGTTAAAAAGTCTACGTGTTTTATGTATATAACTGCCAAAGGTGAACTAGGAAGAAACAGAGAATTGAAAAATTTTATAATCATTACATAAATAAATCATATTTAAAATTTCCAGCAAAGAAAACTTCAGGCTCATACCCAAACTCATTGATAAATTCTATCAAATATTAAAGGAAGAAATCAGATCTATCTTAGCAAAAATCTTTTAAATAATAGTAAAGTGGAAACATTTCACAACATAGTTTGCAAGGGCAGCATAATATCTGGCCAGGACATTATACAAAATAAAAATCAAAGATCAATGTTTCTCATGAACATAGGTACAAAAATTTAATCAAAATATTACCACAACAAATTTAGTGTTATATAAAAAAGGAATGTGTTTCACAAATAATTTTTATTGATCCCACAATTACAAGGTTATTTTAGCATTTTAAAATATATCAACATATTAAACAATATCAAAACTACAAAAAAGTGACCCAGCTTCTGGGAAAGGCAGAGGGTGGCAGTGGGAGCAGGGTCAGGATAGGCATATTGGAGATTATTTTTTATAAAAACTGTTGAGCTAGGAGATTTCATGAGTTTTGGGGTGGCTGAACACTTGGAGCTGCTGGGGAAGGTAGTGTGCCCAGACAGTGCATGGGAACTCTGTGACACCTCCCTCCACAACCATGCCTTTAGTGTGTTCTCTTTGGGTGATCATCTGTGTCCCTCATAATGCACTGGTGAGCACCAAAACCTTGTGTGAATGAGCTCAAGAACACTGCATCCAGATTATCCTCAAAAGTTAGACTTTCTAAAGGACAAAGGACTATTTCCTGTGCCTTTTATTTATTTATTTTTCTACTCTAGCTATGTCTGGATCCTGCCACACAAGGCTTCCAGGTTAGTCAGGAAGAAAGATGCAAACAAAAATAAAAACAGAAAACTACTGAAGGCATCCAAGACAGCCAATGAAAATGTGGCATCAGTCAAGGTTTTAAGTCCTGGAAAATTAAAGCAATTAATTCAAGAAAGAGATATTAAGAAAAAGGACAGAACCTAAACCATCCATGCCAGTCAGAAGCTTTCTGACAAGAGCTGGAACAGCACATGTGAATTTGGATAGGACTGAGGTTTCTTTTCAGAACCCAGGGTTCTTAACCTGCAGTGGGCTCACTATGACTCTAAGAAGAACCTTTCTTAGCAGGTGACTTTCCCAACCCCCACTGGGCATAGCCAATTTCAAGAAAGTTCTACCTTCTAAGGGTGTAGAAAAGCTACATGATTGTGATTATAAGATACTCACTGACTTGGGAGTAAAGACCTCAGAAAATGATTCGGTCCCAATGCAGGACATTCACATCCTTCCTGATACAGAGGCTCTATCTGGTGTACAAAATCCCTCTTTAATTAAAGATAAGAGCCAAGAGAAAACTCAGTCCTGGTATGAAAGGGTTGAAGATTCCAAAATCAATATCCCTACTCTCAGTGGTCCTTCAGCTGAGATCCTTTCTGGTCCGTTGGAAAGGACATCCTGTGGTAAAGGACCATTCTCTGAAGAAACATTGAATGATACTAGCGGTTCCCCAAGATTGTTTGCTCAGGGCACTGTGTGTGCTCCTTTGCCACAAAGAACAAGTGCAAAAGTTGTCTCTCAAGGAAACCTCAGAATTCAAATAGAAGAGTTGGGTTAATGAGTAGAATCCCTTAAGTTATCTGATTCTTACATGGATCCCATGAAAAGTGAATATGATTGCTATCCCACCTCCAGTTTTAATAAGGTTATATCTGAATTGAACCTTAGAAACTGGTTGGCTCTTGGTAGGTCTACATCCTCTACATGTCTAATAAAATTACTTTTGGCAGGCTAAGAACAAGCAACCCTTGGTGCTAAACCAGATCATCAAGATGCCCTCAAAGCTACTACACATCAACAGGAAGTTGCTAATACCACCTCTGTCCTAGGACTGATCTTCAGTGCTATCCCACATCAATGGGAACTTCATGGTAATGCCTTGGGTAAGACCCCAGATCCACCAAAGATTCCTGGTGCTTTTCCAGCCCAAGAAGAGCTCTTTGGTGCTATCTTAGACCAACAAGAAACCCTTGGTATGAGTGGGGGCATTGTCCCATACTTGCCTCTCTTCCTTCCTGTTCCTCCAAATATAATTGCTACCTGTAATGCTCCTCCCAAATGGCCTGAGCCCTACGGCACTGTCTCATATGGGCTTGCAGTGCAGAGTGCTATATAGATTTTGCCTCTGGACTCAGGACGCACTCCTCAATCATCACCAACCCCAGAGAAAAAAATCATTACCTCCAGCAATGGCTATAAGCAATGTAGAAAATGAAAAGCAAGTTCATATAAGCTTTCTGCCAGATAACACTCGGAGTTTCATAATAGCCCCTGAGAGAAGACTCTTCCATGCTTCACCGGGTATTGCCCAACTCTCCCAGGCTGGTCCCAGTGATTCAGAAAGAGGGAGTTCCCAGGTCAGCGTAACCAGCATGGTTCATGTTGTCAACACCACAGTGGTGACTATGCCAGTTCGACTGGTCAGTATCTCCGCTTCTTACACCACTTTATTACCCACTTTGAAAAAAAAAAAAAAAAAAAGGAAATGAAAGCAACATGAGGTCTGTGAATCCTACCAGCAGAACTCCAACTTTGGTAAATGCACTAATTGCAAGAACAGAAAGAACAGCCATCAGATCTGTAAAAAGAGAAAATGTTAAGAGCTGGAAAAGACACTGTCTGCCACTGTGCCTTTGGAGGTTATAAAGGAAATCAAGAGGCCCCAGAGGGAAAAGAAGCCCAAAGCTATAAAGGCAAATTTTGACAACAAACCAGTAAATGTCCCCACGTCAGAATCCATGGACTACAGTAGATGGGGAAGAACAAGGATTGGAATTGAATCCACATCCCCTTGAAATGATAATTAAAATTGAAGACAGCATGATAGCCATTGAGGTGAAGAAGATGTCCAACAAGAAATTACATTTAATGATCATGTCAAAGGAGATTTCAGTGCTAATGTCCCAGAAGCTGAAAAATCAAAAAACTCTGAAGTTGACAAGAGACAAACCTCCAAAACTGTGCAGACTGTAAGAAATGGCACTAAACATGTACACTATTTATCAACTGAAACAAATGTGTCATTTTAAAAATCTGATATTGAAGAATTTGGCAAATTCCTGAAAGACACCCGCAAACCATAATGATGCCATGAGCTCTGTTGCTACTAATGCAAGTTGTTATCATCTCAAAGGGAGAAGTAATGTTTTAGTCTTTCAGCAGTCTGGCTTTAACTGCAATTCCATTCCACATCCTTCATACTCCAACATAAACTGGCCTGGTAGTACACACAATGAAGTTGATAAATCACAAACTGCTGAGGTTATACCAAGTAAAGAACCAAAAGATGGATCTCAACCAAGTCTCTTACCCTTTATGAAAGATAAGAGATTAACACTGGAGCAAGTGGTAGGCATAGAGGTCTTGACTCAGCTCTCAGAAGCCCTATCAGATAATTCCTTCCCATCAAAGTCAGAGAATGATGAAGAATCAGAGCAGAGAACAGCCAATTATATCTTTTTATACCAGAATTAAATTCATCCCAAGAGTGATACCAATAAAAGTATTGCTCAAAGTATAATTACTGTTGACAGTTGTTGCAAGAATTTGCATCAGTTGCCACCAAGAAATAATAAGTCAGGGCATTGTAACCAGTTACTGGACAGCAGCAAACATTTGGTTTAGATGACTTATCATGTCAGGATGTAGCCCATACTCCAATTGAAGAAAATGTTGCAACATAGTTGACACAACTTACTTCAATAATTAAATTCAATATAAAATTTATAAATTACATAAAGCCAGAGGACAAAAAAGTTGAAAGTACACTGACAAGCCTTGTTGCATATAATGTGCAGCAAAAATACAGTCAGGAGAAGGGTGTAATACAAGAGAAACCACCTTCAAGTGTACAAAATAATCATAGTTCATCATTAACAAAGCAAAAGAACACAACCCAGAAAAAGACAAAATCCACCTCATCAGGAGACTGGTGGAAAAGGAAGCCCACTGTTGCTGTTAAAGAGCAACTTATGCATCCAAGACTGACAACGTTACCTTGTATCTCTTATGAGACACCTTTACGGAAGTCAGCACAAACTCTTAAGAATGTAAATATTGCATGTTCTGGTGGAATTACAACGGTTTCTACCAAAAGTGAAGAGGAAGTATGTTCATCCAGTGTTGAAACATCAGAGTTTTCCACAGCAGAGCATACACAGAGAAATTTTGGTGATTATGCCATGAATTTCTTTACTATCTATCTCTACAAAAAACCTGATGTCTATAACTAAAGATTCTGAACTGCCCACCTGCAACTGTCTTAATCGAGTTACATGAAAAGTCAAAGGCTCATATTATATACACCTGGGGAAGGACCAGGTATTGCTGCTGTCAGGGAAATCATAATGAATAGGTATGGTCAAAAAGGAAACATAATAAGGACAGAAATAGTAGTGTACACTGGTAATGAAGGGAAAATCTGTAATAGGTGTCCAATCATTAAGTGGGTTTTAAGAAGAAGCAATGATACAGAAAAGGCCCTCTGGTCTAGCAGCGTATAGGCCACCACTGTCGAACTGCTGTGATAGTGATGCTCATCATGGTGTGAGATGGCATTCGTTTCCCCATGGCTGACTAGCTGTACACAGAGCCCACCAAGAATCTAAGGTCATACAATATTCATCCCACCAACCGAAGATGCACCCTCCATTAAAATTGTACCTGTACATGTCAAGGAATTGATCCAGAGACATGTGGAGCTTCATGCTTCATTCTCCTTTGGCTGTTCATGGAGCATGTACTTTAATGGCTGTAAGTTTGGGAGAGGTCCAAGCTCCAGAAAATTTAGAATTGGTTCAAGCTCTCTCACATACCTACTGTGAAGGAATTACTAAAGGACATAATCCAGAAAGACAATGTATAAAACTAGAACAAATTTGTGTGGAACATGAGGCCATGGAAAAAAACTTGAAGATAACTTACAGAGTTTGGCTACACAATTAGCTCCAATTTATAAGCAAGATGCTCCATTAGCTTACCAAAAACAGGTGGAACATGAAAATGTTGCATGAGAATGTTAGCTTGGCAGCAAGGATAGTTGTTCCTTCTCTGGCATCATTGATTGCCTGGACTTCTCTGCCCAGCCCCACAGAGACATTCACAACATGAATAATGGAAGCACTGTGGTTTGTACTTTCATTCAAGAAGATAACTGCTCTTTGGGTGCTATTCCTCAAGACAAGCAGCTCCATGTGCTACTTCTGTATTAACTTTCAGATGAGTTTGGCTTAAGGAAGGGAATGGAAGCCAAGATCAAATCTGGGGCCTTCGAGGTCCTGGTACCTTGATGCAAAAAGTAAAAATAAAAAAAGAACATGTTTCACTCAGCCTGTTTCCAAGTTCTGGGAAGAAGGGAAGAAGAGGGTTGTGATGATGATGATGGAGGTTCTTGCACATAAGATAAGGGCAGTGGAGCCAAAAATCATTCCCCAAATCAAGTGGAAGAATAACTCAGCAACAATAAACATCAGTAAGGCTTCATTGCTGCCAGTCTTCTCAATTAAAACAGACACAGTGCAACCTAAAATAAAAAGTAAAGCTGAAGCCCATTTTATCTTAAAAGATCTGTGAGGCCACAACACTAAAACCTTTTCTCTGATGCCGTCCATTCATCACCCAGTGAAAAAGGCCACTGCATCTCCAGGATTCTCCTGGTCCCCGAAGACTGCTCCAGCCATCCAGCTCTATTGAATAAGGATGCAACAGTCCCCTACAGGTTTTCAGAAAAAAATAGCATTCCCCACTGCTCACTGCACGATGCCTTCTGGAAGGCTCAGTGATGGCAATGCAGCTGCGGCGGAATGCTCTAGAATTGCACAGCCTGGTGAAGTGGCTTCTCTCCCCACTCTGTCTCCTCCTGTGACAGAGCCCTTGGTTTCTTCTGAGCCTCCCACTGGTCTAACTGAGCCACTAACTTCTCATCAGCCAAGCCAGCAGCACCCCTTCCTCACCTCTTCTCAAGACCTCGCCTCTTTGATGGAAGAAGATGAGCAGCATTCTGAAGCAGATGAGCCTCTATCAGATGAGTTGCTGTCTGACGACCACCTATCACCTGCTGAAGAGAAATTGTCCCACCCAGGTGAGCGTTGGTCAGAGAGTGAGCACATCTTTTTGGCTGCAAATATTGGTTGGGTGGTCACGGCACAGCTCGGTTTTGATTCAGTGTGTCCTGTGAGAGCTTCACACAGCTCCAGTGAGCACCTAAACCCTAGTCAATCAACTAACCTCTCCCTTGTCTTTCACCAGCACAAAAACCTGAATAAGCCCCAACATGGTCCTGAACTAAACAAGATTAAGTTTCAGACTGAAGAAGCTAAGAATAAGAAAATGAAGGTCTCAGAGCAAAAAGACCAGGAAGCTGTTGAAGGTCCTGAACTGTCCTCTAAGGAAATTATTTGAACCAAGTTCCTCATAAAGCATTAACATTAACCCATGACAATGTTGTCACCACAATTCCTTATGCTCTCACATACACACACCCTATAACCATTGGGTCTGAAGGCATCTCTCCCCCTCTTAATGCCCTTGCTGGTGCAGTGTACTTTTTCAAGCTGCTATTAAAAGAAAATCATGTATAGCTTACTATGTCTTCTTCTCACACATTTTAAGTCTGAGGTTAAAAAAAATGAGGTGAGTATTCTTAACTGAGATTATATTTTGACAATTGGTAGAAGCTGCACATTTTAAGCAAAAATAAAAGTTGTATTGTTTTAAATACAAAAAAGGAAAATTATGCTCAATTCAACAGATCTAGGAAAAGTAGTTCAAAAATTCAATTTGCTTATGATTTTAAAATATAATTAGTATTCTTAGTAGACTAGCACTATTATTGAACCTCCTTAGTCTGGATAGACACATTTGTAAAACTGTATGTACATGATAATCATGACACATAGGCCGGGCGCGGTGGCTCAAGCCTGTAATCCCAGCACTTTGGGAGGCCGAGACGGGCGGATCACGAGGTCAGGAGATCGAGAGCATCCTGGCTAACACGGTGAAACCCCGTCTCTACTAAAAAATACACAAAAAACCTAGCCAGGCGAGGTGGCGGGCGCCTGTAGTCCCAGCTACTCGGGAGGCTGAGGCAGGAGAATGGCATAAACTTGGGAGGCGGAGCTTGCAGTGAGCTGAGATCCGGCCACTGCACTCCAGCCCGGGCGACAGAGCGAGACTCCGTCTCAAAAAAAAAAAAAAAAAAAAAAAAAAAACATGACACATTAACTGTACTATTAAGCTAATATAAGATTTTAAATGTCTACATTGTCATTTCTCTTTCCTCAGAATATTTCAACACCTAGCCACCTGTGAAAAAAAGAATTAAGATTAGCCAAAAAAAAAAAAAAAAAAAAAAAGCAAGAAACACAAACAAAAGACAAAAATGTACCTTACCTTTCATTCAATTGCAAGCAATTTGGAGCTGTTTATATTTCACATTTTCCGAGTAGTCATTATTAGTATAATTTTTAGCTAACTCTTTGGTCAAATTTTGTAGAAACACTCTGGTGAATAGTAAACATTCTAAGAAAACTGAAGAGCCCTTTCAGCTGAAAACATTCAGCTTTGAAGTGTTAGACAAAGCTTTCAGAAAGGTTTGCTATAGCTCTTATCTGTATTTGCTTCTACAATAAATGAATCTCAGTCATTGTATAGTTTTCTTGATTTGCTATCATTATGAAGGGTTTATATAAAGCAAGTATTTGCTCGAGGGATATTATTACTTCAGTTTATAGATAATTGATTCCTAACAACTCTGATTCATTGAATAAAATCTTCTGTCACAGAGGTTCAAGTTTAGCAGCTTTCAAACATGGTCATTTCTGCTTCCTTATCTTGAATGAGGGTTTGAAAGTAGTGTTTTAGTCCTCTTTGCTTTGTATTCTTTCCCTTTTTTTTCATTAATCAACTTTTTTTCCTTTTATTTTTAGTTGACACATGATAATTGTACATATTTATGGGATACAAAGCCTAATGATTAAATCAGGGTAGTTAGCCTGTCCATCTCCTGGAATATTTATCATTTCTTTGTGTGGGCAGTTTTTGCAGGTGGCTGCTTGTTTCAAAACCATTAACCCTTACTTGACTTTATTTTATTATTATGCTATATTTCAAAAACAAATCTAGATTTTGGTCCATTTTTTTGATTAGTCTTTTAGCTGCAATACACAAAATTACAAAGGAAAATGCCATTAGATTTAAAAGATGTTCAAAATTATGTGCCTAGTTCCTGGTACAGGACACCTTGTGATGCTTAATGAGCAGGCAAATTAGGCATCAATCAATCAGTTAAGTAATTTTGAAACCAGTCCTCTATAATACACAAAAGCAATCATCTATTGATATTTCTATATCGGTTTTGGTGGCAATTGGTAAAAACAGAAGCATCGGTAACTAGAAAGCATCTATGTTCCTAATTTTTTTTCTTAGTTACTCATCTGTTTTGATTGTTTTTTCACATTTTGCTTTACCCATCTCCACTGCAATGTTCTTTTCTATTCCTTCCATTCAGCAGGTAGTGGAAACAGAAAGAAATGAAGCTTAGAGTTGGTAATTTGAGACTCTACAGCATCACCCATTAGCCATAATTCATTGAACAAATTGCACACTTTCATAGACTACTTAAGTAAATAAATAAAAGTTTCTTTGGCTTGCTTGGAGTGTCTCTACTTTTTATTAGCATTCATGACACATTACATTAAATAATCTTCCTAACAGCATATATTTTAATTTACAAAGAATATTCTAGGATTTTTCAAAATGCCAGACTTTGTTAAAAATGGAGTTCTTATGATAATTTAGCAGAGAAGATAATTACAATATGATTTATAAGGAAAAATAACTACAAGCATGCTGTGTCCCCTACAAATCTCATCTTTACACTTACTTCCAGGCCAGACGGGGTAACACATGCCTATAATCCCAGAACTTTGGGAGGCCAGAGTGGGTGGATCGCTTGAACCCAGGGGTTTGAGAACAGCCTGGACAACATGGCGAAACTCCATCTCTACAAAAAATACAAACGCTTCGCTGAGTGTAATGGTGCACACCCGTGGTCCCAGCTACCTGGGAGATTGAAGCAGAAGGATGACCTGAGCCCTGAAAGCAGAGGCTGCAGTGAGCTTTAATGGTACCACTGCACTTCAGCCTGGGCGACAAAGTGAGAACTTGTCTCCAAAAAAAAAAAGAAAAGAAAAAGAAAAAAGAAAAAGAAACAAAAGAAGCTTAATTTCCAGTGTGACTGTAATGAGAGGTGGAGCCTTTAAGAAGTGATTGCTTTATGAGAGCTTTGCCTCCTGAATGGATTCATCCATGGATTAATGGGTAATCGTGGAAGGAGAACTGGTGGCTTTATAAGCAGAGAAAGAAAGACCTGAGCTAGCATGTTAGCAACAAGACCCTCCCCAGATGCGACTCCTGGATTATGGTCTTCTCAAACATGGGATCTCTGGACCTTGGACTTAGTCCCCAAAACTATAAGAAATACAATCTTTTTCTTTATAAATTACCCAGTTTCAAGTATTCTGTTATAAGCAACAGAAAACAGACTAATGTAATGCATATTTGTGTGTGCAACAGTACAATGTAGCAGTTCACAGTAGAATAAACATTGCATTGGTCACCGGTGGCTTCCGGAAAACTTCAGGGCTGCTACAAGTATATTTCTGTGTGATTTCATTTCTGTCAGTTTAGAAACCAGCCCCAGTGAAAGTTATGTTGTTCAGGACCCTAGCCTGGAACTGCCCTCTGGGTTTTCATAGCTTTTAAAGTAATGCAATCTGTTGATGCATCAAATCAGTTCCTTTTGAAGCTATGTAGTAGATGCTGTCAGAGATGTAACAGGTGTCCTCTAATACCTTTTAATATTTTTGAGTATTTATTCCTCAGATGTCAAAGTCTTTTGTTTCTTACAGATCTGAGTACCATACACTTCAGAGGACTAATTTTGGCTATTAGACCTGCTTTGCCTGGACAACAGTGACTGGGAGTTTATGCCTATCCCACTGTTGGGCAGCATGGCAGAACAGGCAAAGATCTACTTTTACACCAGTATGAAACTCAGTTATCTTGCCTCCTGTATGGTCAAATGCTAAGATATAATTTATATCCCAGAGCTTCACTCCATGGTCAGGCCGAAGCTGGACTTGGCCAGAACTTGCACCCTTGCCTGGGCTATCCCAGTCTTTACCAGTTTATCTGAAAACATTTCTATAGTAAATCACTTGCACACGAATCCTGATCTCATGTTCTGCTGCTGCAGAACTTGACTTAAGATAGGTGATAAAGATGGCCAGTAGTCATAGCCATATAAATCCCAACAGATTAAGTGAATTTACCAAAATCATGCCACCAGTGGATGGTGGGTCCTGGTCTTCTCTTTTAAATGCAGAATACTGTAAAGCAAACAAACTATAGGTTGCATATCATATGATCACATCTGGAATACAATTTCATATCTTCAAAGTGTCTTCAGAATCAATATTGTCATCCAAAATTAGAGGTAAGGTCAGAGGTGATGATGATTTGAGCTGATATGAGCTATTAGGGGGGAAATAAAGAAGAAAAAAACAAAGGGAGATTATGAACACAGAGTATTTTAATAAATAGGGACATAAAGCTAAGCCTTTTGCAGAGGTGAGATTTGAGCAAATGTTTGAAAGAGGAGAGGTGTTAGGTAATACCAGGGCAAAGAGTGTCTCAAAGAGGGAAAAGTCAGTGAAAAATTTCAATGCCTGATGTAATGTAAGACTGGCAAGCTGTCTAGTGTGACTGTAGCAGAATTAGTGATGAAAGAAGGTCAGAAAGAGAAGGTCATCTCAGATCATGTAGGACATATCCAACCACTGCTAAAGTAAATTTTTACTGATTCTTGACATGCATGTGCATAATACATTTTCCACTGCATGTTCCTAAGCCTGAAATTTGTGAGAGACTGCAAAATAGAATTCAGTTTGAGACACAGATGTAAGAACAAGAACAACTGCTTCACAGAAAATTGAGTAACATTAGCCTGATAGTAAACTTCTGACTTTTGCTCTCTGTGATACAACTCCACCATGGAGACCCAAAATAATGGACTTGATGGGTAATCATGGTTCCTAGAAATCCCAGACTACACTGGAGTAGTACAGAGCTCCAAAACAAACCAATCCTGAAATGGCAAGGAAAGGATTTGTTTCAAGTCGTCTATTACTTTTCCTTTTCCTCACTGTAGCTTTTATTTTCTTTCCTTCTTTCACTGTGGCTTTTGCCTTTTGAAGTTCTACCCTTAGCCTGTGCAACACAGTGAGTCACTGTCTCTTAAAAAAGTTAAAATAAAAAAGTTTGACTTGCCTTTGGTTAAGGAGATGGTCTTCCTTATATACGCCACTATAAGAGTAAATCTTCAATGCATTGAACTGATTATGTTATGTTCACAGTTAATCTGAAGGCTCTGACCCACAGAGACTAATTCCTCTGCATTGGATCAAATTTCCTCTGTCTTTCATGGTAGAAACACTGTTTAATATAAGCAATGCCACAGATTTTTTTTTTTTTTTTTTTTTTTTACATTTTATTTTACCCTAGTTGGAAAGATTTGTCTTTTAGTAGGAGATGAAAATCACTGAAAAAGTCTAAGTGTAGCAGTAAAATGATTTTGTCTTTGGTTCAAAACTATTCTGGCTATTATGTAAAAATAGACATAATAGGGGCAAAGATAGACACAGTGAGACAGGTTAGGTTATAGAAGTAAACAAAGTGTAGTGTATGCTGTTGGCAGTGCTTAGATTCTGCTCATTCACAGAGCTTATTGGCTGTTAACGACTCATCTGAATACCCTCTCCAGGAACTGACTTTAGCTGACAGCTCCTGCTCAGTCCCAGATAATTTGCCTTTCTTAGGAGCAAGGCATATCTACTCACTGATGGATGGTGCTGTGTGGGGAGGGGATCTCTGAAGAGCAATTCCAGCTCCAAACCTCTGTGAAATTGACTGAGGCCAACACTGCAAATACATTCCAGTTCATCTCCTCCCTTGCCCAATTCTGCTTCCCGAGATTTCCCTCCATAAATTTGCTCCCAGGAACATTTCTCTCAAAATCTCCTGAAGATAATCGCAATACCTGAATATGTTTCCTGTAGAATGCCATCTAAAAGGACTTGCAAATAGGGTACAAAGTGTAGAGAAAGACACGGGTCAAAAACTCAAGTTTCAGCCAAAAGAAAATTGAACTGAAGTCATCCCAAATCAGGTAAGTTGGAGGTAGAATAGGTTTGAGAAAAAGACCAGAGGTTAAATTTAAGACATAAAATATTTGAGATAGTATCTATTAAATAGAGAGATATCTATTAAACCCTCCAGTGAATATGCCAAGTAGGCAATGAGTTATATAAATCTGGATTTAAAATAGAATAGGATAGAGAAGGAAATGAGGCAACTGTCAGTATACTGAATATTTAAATTTTTTTTTTTTTTTTTTTTTTTTGCATAGGAGAGAATATAGTCTGTTTGATTTTAAATCATAGAAGGATACAGTCTCTATCAGCTTTTAGGTTTTACTGACCATTTAAATCAAATATATGTGTGCATTTTGGGGGTGTAGTTAAAAATTCTATTTTCTCTTAGATGTAGAGTTCTACACATAGAAAGCAAATTTATTAATCGTATCATTTATGATGTATGTCTGTATAAATACACAGATATTGATATGGTTTGTCCATGTCCTCACACAAATCTAATCTTGAATTGAAGTTCCCATAATCCCCACGTGTTTTGGGAGGGACACAGTGGGAGGTAATTGAATAATAGGGGTGGTTACCCCCATGCTGTTCTCACAACACTAAGTGAATTCTCAGGAGATCTGATGGTTTTATGAGGTGCTTTCCGCCTTTGCACAGCACTTCTTTCTCCTGTCACATTGTGAAGAAGGATGTGTTTGCTTCCCCTTCTGCCATGATTGTTAAGTTTCCTGAGGCCTTCCCAGCCATATGGAACTGTGAGCAAATAAACCTCTTTTCTTTATAAATCACCCAATCTTGGGTATTTCTCCACAGCAATGTGAGAATGGACTAATGTAGATACATGCATATGTTCATATATTGTGTACATATGCATGCATAATTAATATAATTTTTATACACAGCATCTCTGTGCATTATTTTAATTAACACTATTTAGTCATTAAGAATTTTGCTTATTTTTAAATCTTGATTTATTTCTTTTTGAGAGAGATTTGTTAAATATGATTATGGCTTTCTCTGTTTTTCTCTACAGCTCTCTCAATTGTACTTATATACGTTTTGCAAATGAGTTGTTAGAAGAATACATTTTAAGATGAGTAAAAGAAAAATAAACATTTTACCAGTGCATAGTATTTTGTTTCTTATAATGGTTGTTTTAAATTTTATTTTGTCAAAAATAGAACACAACTGAGTTTTAATTGATATTTGCCTAATCTGTTTTTCCCCCTTCTGTTTCAAAATTTCCATTCTTTTTGTTAAGCGTGTCTTCTGAAAATGATACTATAATTGAATCCTGTTTTTCTAAAACTTAATTTGAAAACCTGTGAATTTTGATACTGTAGTATAGGTAGTTTCCATTTGAGTATTGCTAAAATTTAAGACTGATTTCAGGTGTTTAAAAATATTTTCTTTGTAGTATTTTTTCTTCTTTTCTGAATTTTAATATTAAGATTCTTTTTATTAAAGGGTCATATATGTTATATAGTCCATTTTTGTTCTTATATTTGTTCCCTGTTTATATTTCTTAATTAAAAAAATAAGAATTGCACCTTTCCCTAATAAAATTCATATACCATATCATGGATACATACTCCTTTGATCTCTCCCCTGCTTTGATCATTGGTCTATCATCCTGATGATATGTCTAACATTTTAGTTCTGGGATGATTTTTTTCATCCTCTTCTGCATCTTTCTTCGCCTTATCCTCCTCCTTTATTTTCCTCACTATGAAGACTTCACTAGACAACATTAAACTTTACCTTATGTATCTACTGCAATATGTTCTTGGACCGATTTCTTTTCTTATTGAATATCTCTTACTGAAGTGTTTAACTGGCCGGTTGTGGTGGCTCACAACTGTAATCCCAGCACTTTGGGAGGCTGAGGCAGGGGGATCACTTGGTATCAGTCAGGAGATAAAGACCATCCTGGCTAACACAGTGAAATCCCGTCTCTACTAAAAATACGAAAAAAAAAAAAAATAGCTGAGCGTGGTGGCAGGTGCCTGTAGTCCCAGCTACTCGGGAGGCTGAGGCAGGAAAATGGCATAAACCCTGGAGGCGGAGCTGGCAGTGAGCCAAGATCGCGCCACTGCACTCCAGCCTGGGCGACAGACGGAGACTAGGTCCAAAAAAAAAAAAAAAATTGACTGGGTGTGGTGGTGGGCACCTGTAATCCCAGCTACTAGTGAGGCTAAGGCAGGAGAATAGCTTGAACCTGGGAGGCAGATGTTTCAGTGAGCCGAGATTGCACCCTTGCACTCAAGCCTGGGCGACAGAGTGAGAATCCGTCTCAAAAAAAAAAAAAGTGTTTAACTGTGGATCTTCATCTGACAGATAAACCCTTTGATACCATAGATTCCTGGGAATATTTTTATTACACCCATACCTTTGAACAACAATTTGGTTGGAAATAAATCTAATACAAAGTTATTTTTCTTTGAAACTTAAAACTATTATTCCCTTTCCAATATTGAAAATGAGAAAGCTGATATCAATCTCCTTCTTAATTCTTTATAAATCAAAGTTCTTTAAACTTTGCTTTCTGTGTGCTTTTAGCATTTTCTCTTAAGTTTTAATATTCATTATTATATATTTAAGTGTGGATTTTTAAAGTATTATATATTTAATTCATTTCATTATTATATATTTAAGTGTGGATTTTTTCTATATTTAATATTTAAAATTTGTTTTTTATTTTACATTAAAATTTATTTTACCTTATTATTTATTTTCTCTCACCATATACTGTTTAACTGTTTGTATATAAAGTCTTTGTCCATTTGTTCTAAGAATTCTGCTTCAATTGGTGTAAGATGAATAGTTAACATTTCTTTGGAGTGTTCTCTGTTTCTTAGATGGCTGGTTTTTTGGCACCTGAGTACAAGGTTCCCTGACAGTAATTGCTACGCAGTCTGGTAATCTTTTCTGGAAATGGGCTAAAGGCTAGCCCTGAAGCCAGAATCTCAGGGAAAGGAACCAAAAAATCACAGAAACATTGTGTACCATTCACATTTGTGGTTCCTTACCAGGCAATTACTTGCCACTTTTTCTCCCATTTAACTATTGGGAAAATTATTATTGCAAAAACCTGCTTCCTCAGCTTTGAATAGGAACTTTGAATGGGAGAAATTGAGGAACAAATGCTCAAGGGCAGATCAACTGGTTCACAACTACCATTTTTCATAGATTCCTTAACCCAATGGGCATTTATGCTGTATTGGGTTCATACCTCTCCACTATTAGAACATGAACTGTTGCAGAAAATTTCTATATGAAACACTAAAGTGAAGGATAGGAATAAGGTGAAGTTAAATGATTCCTTTCACCCTATCATCTTACTGACACCTTTACCTTTATCCTCATCCTTGTCACCAGTTCAAGACAGTACTGAGTCTACCCAAGAATTTCACAAAGGTTTTTGTTTGTTTGTTTCTGGCTTATTCCTGAAAAATTTGTATCCCTTTTCTATATTTTCTCTTGGACTAGTTTCAGGGGAAGCTAGCATGATGACAGTTTGCCATCAGTACAGGACAGATATTAGAAGCGTTTTATTCTTTACTTCATTCCTTAATCTCTACCCATGATGATAGTTTGGCATCAGTACAGGATAGATATTAGAAGCATTTTATTCTTTACTTGATTCCTTAATCTCTACCCATCTCTTCTTTTGAAAATTTCATCTTCCTTAGTACAATTTCAACTTTCTCTCATGAACTCATATATAACATTGCCTTTGCATTTATAACATTTTAAATATCTTAAACAATTTAAAAATAGAAATCAGAATTAAATATTCTGAAAAATAAAAATGTTATAATGATAATAAGCATTCCTTTTATTCAGTAACCCAAATAATATTATTTTGTCCTATTATGATGCACTTAGCATTGTGAATAATTGACACAAATTGTAAAGTAGAAACATGAGACACTCTTTGCTATTGAGAAATATACAATGTTGACCGGGCGCATTACATGATCTTCTTTCTTTACTGCAGTCTAAGCTGGTATTTTCTTTAATTTAAATCCTGAAATTTCATTCCTGTAGTGAACACTTATTTAACAACTCTTATTTAAGAAAATTTTATTTTTAAAAACTAAGATATAATACTTGCATGTGCCTGTCTTGCACTAGTCTGGCAGAAAATAGTAGGCCCATGTATTAGTCTGTTCTCACACTGCAAATAACGCCTGTAATCCCAGTACTTTGGGAGGCCAAGGTGGGCGGATCACGAGGTCAGGAGATTGAGACTATCCTGGCAAACATGGTGAAACCCCGTCTGTACTTAAAATACAAAAAAAAAAAAAAATTAGCCGGGCCTGGTGGCGGGCACCTGTAGTCCCAGCTTCTCGGGAGGCTGAGGCAGGAGAATGGCATGAACCCGGGAGGTGGTGGAGCTTGCAGTGAGCTGAGATCCGACCACTGCACTCCAGCCTGGGCAACAGAGCGAGACTCTGTCTCAAAAAAAAAAAAAAAATATATATATATATATATATATATATACACACACACATATATATATATATACACACAATGTATATTATAGAACAAATGTAATATGTAAAAGAATTATAACACATGATTATATAATTAATAATATCCCTCCTATTTTTGTTTGGGTGTTATAACACAAATATCATAGACTGGGTAATTTAAATAACTTTTATTTCTCACAGTTCTGGAGTCTGGGAAGTCCAAGATCAAGGAACTGGCAGTGTCTGGTGAGGACACTCTTCCTAGTTTGCAGAGTTGTCTTCTCCTTGTATCCTGACATTTTAGAGGGGCAGTAAGAGAGGGGAAGCACTGTCCTATAGTGTTTCCTCCTATAAAGGCACACATCATGAGGGATCCATCTTCATGACCTAATCACCTCCCAAATGTGCCATCTTTAAATACTGTCACACTTGCTATTAGCCTTTCAATATATGAATTTTGGGGCAACACAAACATGCAGTCCATATCACTTTCTATAAAATATTGCAATTCATCTATACATATGCTGATATGGTTTGACCATGACCCTGCCCAAATCTCATCTTGAATTGTAGCTCCCATAATTCCCACATGTCTTGAGAAGGACCCAGTGGGAGGCTATTGAATCATGGGGTTGGGTCTTTCCCTTGCTGTTCTCATGATAGTGAATCAGTCTCATGAGATCTTATGGTTTCATACATGGGAATTCCTCTGCACAACTCTCTTGCCTGCTACCATGTATGTGTCCCCTTGCTCTTCTTTTGTCTTCTGCCATGATTGTGAGGCCTCCCTAGCCATGTGGAACTGTGAGTCCATTAAAACTATTTCCTTTATAAATTACCCAGTCTTGGGTATGTCTTTATTTGCAGTGTGAGAACAGACTAATACATGAGCCTACTATTTTCTGCCAGACTTCTGCAAGACAGGCATGTGCAAGTATTATATCTTAGTTTTTAAAATAAAAATTTCTTAAATAAGAGTTGTTAAATAAGTGTTCACTACAGGAATGAAATTTCAGGATTTAAATTAAAGAAAATATCAGCTTAGACTGCAGTAAAGAAAGAAGATCATGAAAATGTCAACTGGGGTTGTTCTTGAAAAGTTTGATGGTTTACTCAGGCAAAAAAGTTGACAAAGGTTAATTAATATATAATAATGAACATTTGACATAATGGATTCATGACAATTAATAGGAAAAGGACAGTGGCAAGAGTAAACCAGTGTAATTTTGAAGGAGTGATGGGAAATAAGGTTTAATTAAAAAGTTAATGTCATGCTTTAGAAGATGTCTAATAACACGTGGCACCTATTTCTCAGACAATGTGCTAAATGATTTTCTAAAATATTCTTTGCAATCAAAGACTCACTAATGTCATGCTTCAGATGAAGAAACTGAGGCTTAGAAAAAAAAAGAGAAAGGAAAGAATAAAAGAGATAAAATTAAAGTAAATGGACTTCATATATCAGAGGAAGAAATTGTGAATGAGAGAGAATCAGGATCTTAAGATCACACAAGAACATTCTGTGGAATTGTAAGAGTGTTTTTGTTCCATGAATATCTTATTTCTCTGTTGGAAAGTAAGTTGCAGAACTTTGGACTAGATCCGATAAAAAATAATGATTCATTTTTTTTTTGTTAATGGAAACAATGGAAGCATAATTATGATAGTGACTGAAAAGCATTAACAAAATAATGACATTTAAGATAATGAAAGTACTTACTACCTTGCCAGGCCCTGAGCTAAGCATATTGTATGCATTGTCAAAAAATACTTTGAGCAAGCTATTATTATACCAGTCTTACAGGTAAAGGCAAGTATTTATGGAGATTGTGTAAATTGTTGAAAGCCATATCTAGTAGGTAGTGAAAAATGCAGGCCTATCTTAAAGTGCATGCTTTGCCACCAAAAGTTTTAAAAAAGTAACCTATTAACACTACTTAATAAAATTGCTATGGAGTTTGGGTTTCTCTGAAGAAATACTCTGAAGGACTTTCAGGCTTAATATTGGAGATTAATGAGAGAGATGAGTCACTTGGAACTAAAACTATTCTGAACCTAATCTAGTCTTTGTTTAATGATTCAGAATGCATTTTTGGAGCTTCATTATCAACACAAATTATCATTATACTGGTGATTCAAGATGCTGGATGGTAAGAATACTCAACAAGATCATGTAACATGGGAATTATCCATGAAATGAATAGCTAACTTTATTAGATTATATAGTTACATCCAATTCAAAATGTCCTTTATGGAGTAAAAAAATAACAATTTTTACCCTACTTTGAAAGAAGAATAGAATAATTAAAAATCTTGCCCAAAATGGTCTTAAAAAGTTACAGAACCAAAGCTAAAATCAGTAAAACTGATTTCAGTATTTTTCATTAATTACCAAAATATGTTGATCAGAATAATTGTCCTTCAGGGTGGTGGTGATTATCCAGTTCAAACAGGTGGGAATTTGTTGCCCAGAGTGGTAGGGGAGGAGGGGATCTTTTATGAGTAAATTAGTTTCAATTTTGCCTATGTAAAAGGTGCCCAGATCATAATTGAGTATAATATTCAGGTTTACATCCAATACAGAATTTCACTAAGACTTCTGATGGCCATTTAGTTTTGCAAAACTTCCCACATAATATGTACACATATAGATGCTTTGAATTTCCATAAATTTTGAAAAGACCATCTTGTAATCAGTGTATTATATCTATTGGCCTGCAATTATTGCAATTATTCTATATTCAATTGCTAAGATCATTGAAAATGAATGGCAATTTATCTCCATCATCATCTTCTCAATTTCTGTTGGATTATCTTTAACCTCAGTGAATGAGGGTATTTATTTGCATCAGTAGAATATTGGCTCTATGGCATTCCCATGTTCTTACTGTTCAAATATGAATTATTTGTATCTCCAGTACCAAAACAGATGTATTAATAATCTTAAAGAAAATCCTGTAGCATTCCCCTTCACTGTTTTGAAACTCTTTATGAATTTGTGCTACTGAAATTATTCACAAAAGTGAAAAGTTAAATGACTAGCTTATTTTTTTAACGAATAGAACATATTAATAATAAAAATCTTGGAATAAAAGTTTATATTTTCTGGCAATACGTTGCACTAGAAACTAAGAGAACTCTTGCAGTAGCAACTACCAAAAAATGTTGAGTAAACTAAATTAAACGAACATTTGCAGCTGAGCTCCCAATTAGGTACAGGATTAACCATAGGACACAAATGAAGAGGAAACTGAAAATGAGATTGTGCATGGTCCAAACAGTTTAGTGGTTGAGGCTGAGACAGAAGGGAGCTACTGTGCCTAGAATTCAGGGTTTCAGTGTCACTCTTGCACATAAGAAAAAGTTTTCAATTTAAACAAAGCAGAGCTGAGAAACAGTAAAATTAATGTCTCAAGAAGGTACTATAATCATAATGAAAGAGTAGACATATAAAACATTCTAGACAGCAAGGAAAATAACCTGAAATGGATGTTTTCTATCTTCATCTGGATTCTGGATAAAATAAAAGAACAATACTTACACTTTACAATCTTTTATCAAAGAATTGACCTAAGATTTGTAGTTAGGATTTAGTCTTTCTTCCTGGAACACCCAATCTAATACAAAACTTTCACCAGATAATGGCTTTCAGAAGAATAAGATTCAAATGATTTTTATTGTAAAAGCTTTTGCAAGATCAGTATGAAAAGAAAATAATTAAGATATTAAGGTTATACTAAATAAAGTGACAGAATTTAACATGCCTATGAATAAAAAACATCTATTAACACAGTGTAAAGATGTAAATCCTCTTCAAATTAAGCTAAAAACCATATGTAGTAAGTTGCAATCAAAATAGTTTTCATGGTAGTTTTTGATGGTTTTCAAATAGAAATGAAAGAACACAAGATGAAATACAGCCAAAAGTTCTTGAAGAAGGAGATGAGAAGATTTTCTCTATGATATATTCATTCTTGTAATCACAGTCCTCATAGTGGTGCCAGTGAAGATAAATCTATTAGTAAAATAGAGTTTATAGTAGAGAAGCAGAGTTATGTCTGTATGGAAATTAGATGTAATGAAGAGCTGTCTTTGCAATTTTCTATTTTCTTTTCTAAGAGACAGTGTTTCATTCTGTCACCAAGGCTGGAGTGCAGTGACATTACCTTGACTCACTGCAACCTCTGCCTCCCAGGCTTAAGTGATCCTCCCACTTCAGCCTCCCAAGTAGCTGGGACCACAGGCCACCTAGTCTGGCCAATTTTTGTATTTTTTTTTTTGTACAGACAGGATCTTACTATGTTTCCCAGGCTGGTTGCGGCCTCCCATAGTACTGGTATTACAAGTGTGAGAAACCTGCCCGGACCTATAAATTTTAGAAGAAAGCAATGATTCCTCGAATAATGTGATGAAAAGAAACCTAGTTATGGATAGGAGAAAGAGAATAGATTTCTACAATATACTAAATTCAAAAATAGATTCCTTATGCATTAAAGACTAAATGTAGAAGAAAATGTATGTGATTATATGGCACTGATAACAGAACTAATTTTTATATAAAGCAAAAAATAGAAAAATAAAAAATATTTCTAAAATTTGCATTAATAATATTCTGTGCATCCAAATATTTTATACATATATTAAAATGCAAACTACAGACTATAAGATGTTTATAATGCCTATAGTTGAGAAATATTCATAGTTAAAATATATAAAGTTTTTTTAAATTTGTATTTTGAAAATTATTTATTTATATTGCAGATTCAGGGGTACTTGTGCAGATTTGTTACATGGGTATATTGAATAATGCAATGTTTTGGGTTTCTAGTGAACCCATCACACAAATAGTGAACATAGTACTCAGTAATAAGTAATTTTTAAGTCATCACCCCCACTCCACCATCCCCACTTTTGGAGTCCCCAGCATCTCTTGTTTTCATTCATTAGCTCCCTCTAACAAGTGAGAATAATCTGTATTTGATTTTCTGATTCTGAGTTATTTCACTTAGGATATTGGCCTTCAGATGCATCTATGTTGCTGCAAAGGACATGATTTTATTGCAATACATATAAAGTCTTTTAAAAATAAAAACTATAAGAGTCATCGGCTTTTTAAAAAATGGTGAAAGATATGGGCATGCAATTTAGAGAGGAGGAGATCTGAATGGCCAATAAAGGTAAGAAAAGTGCTAAAGCTCAATAGAAACTGGAGAAATTAATGCCACAATGAGATATATCTTCAAACATATTATACTGGCAAACTTTAAATAGTCTGATAATACCAAGTGTTGGTGATGATGTAGACCAGAGAGAACCCTCATAATTCTGTTGTTAGGAGCAGAAGCTGATACAAGCACTTAAAGAGAAATTCTGCAATATGTAATGTAATACATTTTCACATTTATGAGAAGCAAATCTGGAGGGTGCTGGAGGCTGGATTAATTCCCCCTTTTGATAGTTCAGTGGAGGGCCCGTTCAATGGGAAATGGCTAACCTGCACAGAGACAGTAAGGCTTTGGATAATGCCAGCATTCCTGGCAGGTGAACCTTTTCATCTTGGTTCTCTGAATGTTTATACTCTATAGTGTAGTTCCTGCACCTGGATATCTCTTGACATTCCCTTGTTACTCAGAGAAAATAGATTTTTACTCCTTTGACATTCCCTTGTAACTCTGAGAAAATAGTTTCTTATTCCCTTTAGGCAAATCTAATTGCCTCACTGATGTGGCAGAAACCTGAACCTTCAGAGCGTTTTTCTTCTAATCACTTGCCCACACATTTCTCCACAAGACATCTAGAGAACCTGCCATTTCCTGCTTACCAAGTCTAATTAACTTGATAGTGCTATATGGTATAGCACGTTGCTGTTAGGCTGAAAACCTGAATTTTAACACAATGCAAAATATGCATGTATTTAAGCATAGAAACAGTACAGTAAAAATATAATTGTATAGATTTATAGGAACACCATCCATTGTTGACTGAAATGTCATTATGACTGTATATTCAGCCTGAGTATTCAGCTTAAAGCATGGAGAAAGGACAACACAGTGATACCCCAAATTCGTTTGTCATGAGATGGGCTTGGACCAGGACTTCATTTATTACCTTGCCTCCATATGACCCCACTCTACAAGGGTACTATGATGACATTTGGGATCCCTAGTATCAGTGCCAGGTAAGATCCTCTAATCAACATTTTTTCAAATATCTATTAGTTACATTTCTCCTGGCACACAATTACTTTGGTAAATTGCCATAGGTTCCATTGGAAAAGGTTCGGAAATATCTGTTGTAAAAACAATGTTGGCACTGCAGGTTCTTTCCTCAAGAAGATCCAGTCTCCTTTTTAATGGATGATCTTATTGTCTAGGAATTATCCTAGGTATAGAAACTGGGAAGGGAATCATGATTTCCTCTTATAGCTGCCATCATTATTCTTCTCTTGAACAATTCTTTATCCATTTGACATCTATAATCCAAGCCAATATCTTTATTGGCTGCCTATCTGGCCCCTAGGAATACCATAGTTTATTAGCCACTGCTACAGATCCCTATAGGTAAGGTCCTTGATTGCTGTTTCAGACTTGCTACACATACTGGAATTAAACCCAACTTGTTTCTGACAAGGTGAGATGCTACCATTTGTCCTCTGCTTTGCCAGAATATTATCATTCACATTTACACCAGTAAGCATAGGTTCATAGCTTTATCTGTCATAATACATTCTGGGCTATGGTGGACTGTCACTACCAACCTTTTTGAAGTTCCGGTACTCACTAGCATATTCCTCGTTTCCTTAGTGAAGGGAGTTTTCTGGGCCTTTTCTCTCGCCTCACATACTAAATCTATTCTATCATGCCTATATCTTTGTGTCTCTGACCTCTGTCTAAATACTGTGCCAAGGCTGTTCTAGCAGGTCCACTCATTTACTGTAAGCCATTCGATCTTCAGGATTCAAATTTCCATTTCTGGCATCTTTACCAGGAAATTAAATCCTGAATCATAAAAGAGTCTCTTTCCATATAAATTCACTCTCCCTAATGCGGCCGTTTATTTGCATATCCCTGCTCTAATGTGTTTAAGAAACACTCACTTACATATCCTCTTGGTTACTTCTGGTAAATATTAGCAAAGTTCTGCAGATCCTTTGGTGAATGATCCCTTTCCTTTCATTTCTTCATTTGGGCCATGTCAAGTCAATCTTAGTTATTGGTCCAGAAGCAATGAGAACAGGAGACAGGTAAAACTTGAAGATGGAAAACATCAACATATATGGCATCCTCCTCAGGGGTGGTCTTTGCATCATCTCCAGACTTTTGAGGATACTGTAGTCAAGAAAAGTGAAAGGATTGCTTCTATCAGCCTAAGCATTTACATGAACATGCGGATTCAAGGTTTATTAGTACATCCAACCAAAAGTCCCCATATATTCTCTCAGACTCACACTATTTTCTCATCTTTCTTATCAGGGTACTGATTTTGCCAATATTATGGTAAAATATTGAGCCTATTTTCAGCGTATGCAGGAGAAGATGGCTCTTTTAAACAATGTGATTCAAGGTTTGGTTTTCATGGCAAAGTCTGAATTAATAATTGGATGACCTAAAACTATCTTCTTCTTTCTCAAGACTTCTGTGAGAGTAAGCAAAACCCAGCCAACTTCACAGTCCTTCTAATTACCATTGCCCTGTATATTTCAACTCTTAGACATGTTGCACAAGCTAGTACTTCCATTTCAGTTATGTCCAATCTAATTAACTATAGGTGAGATTCTTAGTAATTATGAAGTTACAGTGTATCAACAGCTATCATATTTATTTCATACAATAATGAAATCTTCATTCCCACCTGGGAGGCGAGCAATCATTCTAGAAACCTATCTTGAAAACTTTCACTCTAGAACCACTTCTGGTAACAAATTTGGACATAAGTATTTCAATCAGGAAACAATCAGAAGTACTATGGAAGGAAATTCATATGGTTTGGCTCTGTGTCCCCATCCAAATCTCACCTTGAATTGTAACTCCCATAATTCCCACGTGTTGAGGAGGGGACCCAGTGGGAGGTGATTGGATCATGGGGGCAGATTCACCCTGCTGTTCTCATGATAGTGAGTAAGTTCTCATGGGAGCTGATGGTTTTTTAAGTATTTGACATTTCCTCCTTCACAGGCTGTCTCTGTCCAACATGGGAAGAAGGCGCCTGCTTCCCCTTCTGTCATGATTGTAAGTTTCCTGAGGCCTCTCCATTCATGTGGAACTGTGAGTCAATTAAACCTCTTCCCTTTATAAATTACCCACTCTTGGGTATGTCTTTATAGCAGTGTGAAAACAAACATACAGAAATATTATATGAAATGGACAGAGAAGGAACCAAAGCCAATATTCCTGTGACTGGCTAACCACTGTGGGAAACTGGTTTCAATTCCTCTAGAGACCCTTTAAAAAGCTGTATAGAATATACCCCAGCATTACTAATGCTCCACTTGGCTTTGGAGGGGAAGGAAAAGATGCCACTGCTTCCAACGGATGTTCTTACACAGAGAGAACTGTCAATAGATGGCGACCCAGGAAAGATCAAGAATATGGGCAGAATGCCAATAGTATCTCCAGTTTCTGTTCAATAATGCAGTTCCTAGAGGAGACTACTGGAGGCCCCAATGGCTGATTCAAATGAAAAATTCAAATAGAAGAAATATTTATTCTGTAATTTAAAAAAATGTTGCATAGATTAAAACTTCAGAGTAGTTGCTGAACTGAAAAAGCTTATACAGTAAACACAAATTAGATCACCAGGAACCTTAAAGATACAGAGGAATTATGGTGTTTTTGTCAAGCAATGTATACTTTGACAGTATATTTCCTATTAGGTTTGCAAGATATCTAAAACCGGTTGATTCTGATAGTAATTATGAAAGTTTTTTCCAGTAAATATCAGATTCCCATGCTCCATATATTTAATCAAACTGACCATGTATTCATTTGTTAAAACTTGACATCGTCACAGATATGTTGTCCTTATTCTAATAATTTAACATAGAAAAATTAATATTTATCTGACTGATTACACCATATATTTTATGTTCTTGTTATATAATTGTTAATAATATAACAGTATACCAATTAATTATGTTTTGATAAAACAGCTAGAGTAAATAATTTAGGAATGCCTGTTATGTAAAAATTTTTGTATTAAATACAAAAAAAAAATCCAGACAAGAAATATATATTCTATATTTGTGAATAATCTTGAGGAGCTAAATTTTTAAAAAGTAACAGAATGTAAATCAAAATTTAAAAATCACATGAACAGTTTTGACATGAAGTAATCCTTTTACCACTTGTCAATATTGAAAACATAAAGTGAATTATGCCATTTTGAATAACAATTTAATTACTCAGATATACTCATATTAGAAATTTTAAACAATTTTCTTATAAATTATCTAATTTGAACACTCTAGAATTCCATTCAAAATATGAAATCATATAAAAAAATTAATAAGGTCTTTATTGAATGCTGCCCACATGGTTAGCATAACTCTACTGGAGCTTACTATTGATAACACTTTTAAATACCTTAAATTTTTTTGTTCTCATTTTAAATGTTCTAAATCATGTTGTACATTTTACATTTTATATACACATTACATGCAATTTTTCTTTACATAATATATTATTGATTCAGTGACACAGCGTCTAATAATCTGCATTAAAATTCAGAATTAGAACTATAATTAGAATTAGAACTTATATATATATATTTATATTATATAAAATATATGCTGGGTGCAGTGGCTCACGCCTGTAATCCCTGCACTTTGGAAAGCCGAGGTGGGCGGATCACGAGGTCAGGAAATTGAGACTATCCTGGCTTACACGGTGAAACCCCGTCTCCACTAAAAGTACAAAAAAAATAAATTAGCCAGGCGTGGTGGCGGGTGCCTGTAGTTGTAGCTACTCGGGAGGCTGAGACAGAATGGCGTGAACCTGGGAGGTGGAGCTTGCAGTGAGCCGAGATCGCACCACTGCACTCCAGCTTGGGCGACAGAGTGAGACTCCGCCTCAAAAAAAAAAAAAAAATATATATATATATATATATATATAAATATGTATTATACTATATATCTATTATGTTATATATCTCTTATAATAACTAGAATTAGAACTAGAACTTTTAGCTCTTTCAAATATTTGGTAATATCCATTTTAAGTTTTAAATATAGACAGTGCCTGAAATTAAATACAGTTATGTACCACATAATGACATTTTGGTCAATATCAGACCATATGTAAGATACTGATCCCATAGATTTTAATGCTGTATTTTTACTGTACCTTTTCTATGTTTAGATATGCTTAGATATGCATATACTTATCAATGTGTTACAATTGCCTGCATTATTCAGTGCAGTCACATGTGTTACAGGTTTGATGCTTAAGAGCAATAGGTATACCACACAGCCTAAGTGTGTAGTAGGTTATATACCATCTAGGTTTGTGTAAGTACACTTTATGATGTTCCCATAATGACAAAAATTGCCTAAAGCTGAATTTCTCAGAAAGTATCCCCACAGTTAATCAACATATAACTGTATATATAAACTGGTGTGTGTGTGTGTGTGTGTGTGTGTGTGTGTGTGTGTGTGTGTGTATGTGTTTGTGTTACTTGTATACCTTGTGTTTCTAGGTTTAGGAAAGATTTTGGCCTATTGTGGTTTTTATTCTACATATCAAAATATTTTACTTAACCTTTTAACATATAATTTTATAATGTCGTACAAATATAATTCAAATAGTGATTGAGTTGTGAGGAAGATGTATTTATCAGGTTCTTAGACTTTGCAAAGAGGCAATATATCATTTATTCATGAAAGATTTTCTCCCCTCATAAAAGCTGGTAAGAAAAATTTTTCATATATGGAGAAATTTTTAACATCCAGATGTATTTGTTTCTCATTAAATTCTGATTAGCTGAATAGTTTATAAGAGACAATAGTTAATTCAACTAACAAATCTTACAGACACGATTTTTGAAAAGTTTAGTTTGGGAACGACTTATATTTCATGTCTCCAGAAAGCATAGTAATAGGTATTTTAAAATTAACTTTAATATATGTGTATAATAAATAGATATTTTCAATTTTTATTATTAAAGTCATTTTTTGAAAACAAATTGAAGTCTTTGTTTCTTCTTAATGAATTACCAAAGCAAAGCATACACATTATAAGCTAGCTACCCACATTTTCTTTATGGTAAACATTCTTCAAGTATAAAGATTAGCATATCAGTGCCCTCCTCACGCCATTAATCTTATCCCTGCCTTGTAAAGATCTCATTCTATAGGGATTTGACTAATGAAGTTTTGGTGCTGAGACAATAATGGCTTCCTCAGAGCAGAGACTGCCAATTCAACCATATTGTGCTGAACTGTAGAGAACTGTGCCAAATTGTGTGTGTCTACTTCAGAAACAAGCTGTTCATTAAAAAGAAAAAGAAAAAAAAAGTAAGCAGCAAAACAACATCTTAAATAGCAGCTACGAAGTCCTGGCACACCTTAAAGACTTGATTTCTTTTCCCACAGTATCAAAACAGTGAATGTAACCATTTCTTTTTGAGTATGAATAAGATTAATAAGCAAAATATATTTTCAATTTTATTATCAACCTACATGTAGAGAAATCAACATTTTTAAAAGCATCTTGCAATTTACAGTAGTGCCTTCAGGTTCAACTATCTTCATTTGTTTCAAAATAAAATATTTATTCCACTGCAACTTTATGCCAGGCACCATGCTAGTCTCTGTGTATACTCCTACTTTCTCATTGTGTTTAAAAATATGAGATTTTCCCACATCAATTCAAACATAAATCAGAGTACTGTAATGTCTTATGTTAAGACAATGTGTAATCTTGGAGACATTTCAGCCCTTGCTCTGACAAAGATTCTCTCCTTGACCACACTCTAGCCAGGCTCATCATCCTCTTCTGGATGAGGCCTCCACCTGGGCCAAACTCTCAACAGGAATGATTTTGTCCATCCCATCCTCCAACATTAAAAGACTTAAGCAAGCACTGACATCGCTTCTAACAGCTCAAGACTATATTCCTAGAATGAACTTAGCCTCTCTTAAGTTCATAAGAAAGCTCCAGACTGCCAAAGGAATTTACCATTTCTTCTGGCCAACACCTGAAGATAGACTCCTGACAACACTTATTAAAGGCTTTACTAAAAAAGCTTTCAATTTTTGATATGGTTAGGCTTTGTGTCCCCACCCAAATCTCATTTTGAATTGTAATCCCCTTAATCCCCACGTGTCAAGGGAGAGACCAGGTGGAGGTAATTAACATGGTGGTGGATTTCCCCCATGCTTTTCTGGTGATAGCAAAGGATTTCTCAGGAGATCTGATGGTTTTGTAAGGGGCTCTTCCCCCTTTGCTCAGCACTTCTTCTGCTGCCTTGTGAAGAAGGTGCCTTGTTTCTCCTTTGCCTTCTGCCATGATTGTAAGTTTGCTGAGGCCTCCCCAGCCATGCTGAACTGTGATTCAATTAAACTTTTTTTCTGTTAAAAATCACCCAGTCTAGGGTAGTTTATTATAGCAGTATGAAAATGGACTAATACAATTGTGAAATCCTTCTTTTGTTTATTGAGATGCATATATGTCCTAAAACTAAGGAGTGTCTTTCTCACGACCTGAAAACAATTCCTTTGTGTGGGGATACAATCCTAACTTCTGTAATTGCCAGCAAGCAAACACAGCTGATCTAATCAGCATTTACACTGAGCAGCCCATGGTAATTTTTCACTTCCCTGCCTTTCCAAGTCTCTGCTCACTCCCCTCTTTACTCCCACATACTCCTTTTAAAACTCCGAGGCACCTCTGTACAAACTGAACGTGAGTTCAGTTCACACTGAGTATACTCACAAGAGTATATTCCTGATTAAAATCTGTCCTTACCATTTAACTTAGTGTCCAGACTGGTTTATCTTCATCAGCTCCACTATCATGTCCCCTTTTTTGTTACTATTTTGTACCTCTGTTGACAAATTAAGTAACAATGGGTTTAGGGACCATTTCTTATTTTTCTGGACATCCTTGCTTCTAATACAGTTGTCAACGAATGGTATAATTTAAATGTATAATTTTTGCATAAAAATTAAACTAATCAATTGTAAAATAAATCAAGGCAGAAATGATTCAACAACCAAATATCCATACAACAGAGTATTGCTAAATGTGTATAAATAATACACATTTATACTCATTTATTTTGGTTTAATAGAACACCATGGATCTTATAATACTTTTCGTCATCGTTTATATAACTTTTTGCATTATTGTTATGTTTCTTTAATCATGTAATTAATCAGTGTGTAATAAAACATTCTACTTCCTCTATCAGAGAGATAGAAGATAAATTATGTCCTTAATTATAAGAAGTTGGGCATAGTAATTATACCTTCCTCCTCCAACAACCTCAAGATGAATTCAAGGCGATTTAAAACCAAGGCTTTTAGTACTCATATGTATTATATAGCTTCTATGACTATTGCCATGAAAATTGATCTTAATTTCTTGAAAATTATTGTGTTATAATTTGCTTTTTAATTTTCTGATATAAACATAAATGTACATAAAGTCTTAGATCACCATTAGTTTCTTAAACTGATTTTTTAAGGCCATTTTTGTTCTTTCTTACTCTTTTACCCTTAAAATTTAAATATAAAATTATTAATTGTAATCTAAAAATTTTAACTTTCATTTTCAATCTACTTGCTCATTTGCTCACAATTTAATATTTTTCCTAAACAGGTATTCCAAATAATTCAAAAATTAAAGAGGTAGGCAAATAATTAGCTGCCAACTTTCTTCAAATTTATTTTATGAAAACACAAACATGCTTCCTCCTAGTAGCTAGCATTAATTAGTTTTATCCATATTGATAGCGAGTAGCTTCAAATATTTTTCTTTCATATTTAAACCAGAAACAATAAAGACTGTCTCTTATTCTTTCCATTGCATTTTTAGTATACTGCTGAATGACTTTTTGATTCTTTTTGTTTGTTTTGAGACAGAGTTCAACTCTGTCGCCCAGGCTGGAGTGCAATGGTGCCATCTTGGCTCACTGCAACCTCCGCCTCCAGGGTTCAAGCAATTCTCATGCCTCAGCCACCCAAGTAGTTGGGACTACAGGTGCCCACCACCATGCTTGGCTAATTTTTGTATTTTTAGTAGAGATGATGTTTCACCATGTTGGCCAGTCTGCTCTCAAACTCCTGAATTCAAATGATCCACCCTCCTTGGCCTCCTAAAGTTCTGGGATTACAGGACTGAGCCACTGCGCATGGTTAACTATTTGATTCTTGCATTTTTGTTGAGATCATCTATTTATGGGCCTTTACCATCATCTTTTTTTTTTGAAAAAAAATTATAGAGAATATTGATGACAACCACTTCTGTTTCAAACAATTTTCCAGATTTCCAAACAATTTCCAAACAATTTCAAACTATTTTCCAGATCATTCTTTATGATTTGTTTTTTTTTTTTTTTTTTTTTTTTTTTTTTTTTTTTTATTATACTTTAAGTTCTAGGGTACATGTGCATAATGTGCAGGTTTGTTACATATGTATACTTATGCCATGTTGGTGTGCTGCACCCATCAACTCGTCAGCACCCATCAATTCATCATTTATATCATGTATAACTCCCCAATGCAATCCCTCCCTCCTCCCCCCTCCCCCCTCCCCATGATAGGCCCCAGTGCGTGATGTTCCCCTTCCCGAGTCCAAGTGATCTCATTGTTCAGTTCCCACCTATGAGTGAGAACATGCGGTGTTTGGTTTTCTCTTCTTGTGATAGTTTGCTAAGAATGATGGTTTCCAGCTGCATCCATGTCCCTACAAAGGACGCAAACTCATCCTTTTTTATGGCTGCATAGTATTCCATGGTGTATATGTGCCACATTTTCTTAATCCAGTCTGTCACAGATGGACATTTGGGTTGATTCCAAGTCTTTGCTATTGTGAATAGTGCCGCAATAAACATACGTGTACATGTGTCTTTGTAGTAGACTAATTTATAATCCTTTGGGTATATACCCAGTAGTGGGATGGCTGGGTCATATGGTACATCTAGTTCTAGATCCTTGAGGAATTGCCATACTGTTTTCCATAATGGTTGAACTACTTTACAATCCCACCAACAGTGTAAAAGTGTTCCTATTTCTCCACATCCTCTCCAACACCTGTTGTTTCCTGACTTCTTAATGATTGCCATTCTAACTGGTGTGAGATGGTATCTCATTGTGGTTTTGATTTGCATTTCTCTGATGGCCAGTGATGATGAGCATTTTTTCATGTGTCTGTTGGCTGTATGAATATCTTCTTTTGAGAAATGTCTGTTCATATCCTTTCCCCACTTTTTGATGGGGTTGTTTTTTTCTCGTATATTTGTTTGAGTTCTTTGTAGATTCTGGATATTAGCCCTTTGTCAGATGAGTAGGTTGCAAAAATTTTCTCCCATTCTGTAGGTTGCCTGTTCACTCTGATGGTAGTTTCTTTTGCTGTGCAAAAGCTCTTTAGTTTAATGAGATCCCATTTGTCAATTTTGGCTTTTGCTGCCGTTGCTTTTGGTGTTTTAGACATGAAGTCCTTGCCCATGCCTATGTCCTGAATGGTACTACCTAGATTTTCTTCTAGGGTTTTTATGGTATTAGGTCTAACATTTAAGTCTCTAATCCATCTTGAATTAATCTTCGTATAAGGGGTAAGGAAAGGATCCAGTTTCAGCTTTCTACTTATGGCTAGCCAATTTTCCCAGCACCATTTATTAAATAGGGAATCCTTTCCCCATTTCTTGTTTCTCTCAGGTTTGTCAAAGATCAGATGGCTGTAGATGTGCGGTATTATTTCTGAGGACTCTGTTCTGTTCCATTGGTCTATATCTCTGTTTTGGTACCAGTACCATGCTGTTTTGGTTACTGTAGCCTTGTAGTATAGTTTGAAGTCAGGTAGCGTGACGCCTCCAGCTTTGTCCTTTTGACTTAGGATTGTCTTGGCAATGCGGGCTCTTTTTTGGTTCCATATGAACTTTAAAGCAGTGTTTTCCAATTCTGTGAAGAAAGTCATTGGTAGCTTGATGGGGATGGCATTGAATCTATAAATAACCTTGGGGAGTATGGCCATTTTCACGATATTGATTCTTCCTATCCATGAGCATGGTATGTTCTTCCATTTGTTTGTGTCCTCTTTGATTTCACTGAGCAGTGGTTTGTAGTTCTCCTTGAAGAGGTCCTTTACATCCCTTGTAAGCTGGATTCCTAGGTATTTTATTCTCTTTGAAGCAATTGTGAATGGAAGTTCATTCCTGATTTGGCTCTCTGCTTGTCTGTTACTGGTGTATAAGAATGCTTGTGATTTTTGCACATTAATTTTGTATCCTGAGACTTTGCTGAAGTTGCTTATCAGCTTAAGGAGATTTTGGGCTGAGACGATGGGGTTTTCTAAATATACAATCATGTCATCTGCAAACAGGGACAATTTGACTTCTTCTTTTCCTAACTGGATACCCTTGATTTCTTTCTCTTGCCTGATTGCCCTAGCCAGAACTTCCAACACTATGTTGAATAGGAGTGGTGAGAGAGGGCATCCCTGTCTTGTGCCAGTTTTCAAAGGGAATTTTTCCAGTTTTTGCCCATTCAGTATGATATTAGCTGTGGGTTTGTCATAAATAGCTCTTATTATTTTGAGGTACGTTCCATCAATACCGAATTTATTGAGCGTTTTTAGCATGAAGGGCTGTTGAATTTTGTCAAAAGCCTTTTCTGCATCTATTGAGACAATCATGTGGTTCTTGTCTTTGGTTCTGTTTATATGCTGGATTACGTTTATTGATTTGCGAATGTTGAACCAGCCTTGCATCCCAGGGATGAAGCCCACTTGATCATGGTGGATAAGCTTTTTGATGTGCTGCTGAATCCGGTTTGCCAGTATTTTATTGAGGATTTTTGCATCAATGTTCATCAGGGATATTGGTCTAAAATTCTCTTTTTTTGTTGTGTCTCTGCCAGGCTTTGGTATCAGGATGATGTTGGCCTCATAAAATGAGTTGGGGAGGATTCCCTCTTTTTCTATTGATTGGAATAGTTTCAGAAGGAATGGTACCAGCTCCTCCTTGTACCTCTGGTAGAATTCAGCTGTGAATCCATCTGGTCCTGGACTTTTTTTGGTGGGTAGGCTATTAATTGTTGCCTCAATTTCAGAGCCTGCTATTGGTCTATTCAGGGATTCAACTTCTTCCTGGTTTAGCCTTGGGAGAGTGTAAGTGTCCAGGAAATTATCCATTTCTTCTAGATTTTCTAGTTGATTTGCGTAGAGGCGTTTATAGTATTCTCTGATGGTAGTTTGTATTTCTGTGGGGTCAGTGGTGATATCCCCTTTATCATTTTTTATTGCATCTATTTGATTCCTCTCTCTTTTTTTCTTTATTAGCCTTGCTAGCGGTCTGTCAATTTTGTTGATCTTTTCAAAAAACCAACTCCTGGATTCATTGATTTTTTGGAGGGTTTTTTGTGTCTCTATCTCCTTCAGTTCTGCTCTGATCTTAGTTATTTCTTGCCTTCTGCTAGCTTTTGAATGTGATTGCTCTTGCCTCTCTAGTTCTTTTAATTGTGATGTTAGAGTGTCAATTTTAGATCTTTCCTGCTTTCTCTTGTGGGCATTTAGTGCTATAAATTTCCCTCTACACACTGCTTTAAATGTGTCCCAGAGATTCTGGTATGTTGTATCTTTGTTCTCATTGGTTTCAAAGAACATCTTTATTTCCGCTTTCATTTCGTTATGTACCCAGTAGTCATTCAGGAGCAGGTTGTTCAGTTTCCATGTAGTTGAGCGGTTTTGATTGAGTTTCTTAGTCCTGAGTTCTAGTTTGATTGCACTGTGGTCTGAGAGACAGTTTGTTATAATTTCTGTTCTTTTACATTTGCTGAGGAGTACTTTACTTCCAATTATGTGGTCAATTTTGGAATAAGTGCGATGTGGTGCTGAGAAGAATGTATATTCTGTTGATTTGGGGTGGAGAGTTCTATAGATGTCTATTAGGTCCGCTTGGTGCAGAGGTGAGTTCAATTCCTGGATATCCTTGTTAACTTTCTGTCTCGTTGATCTGTCTAATGTTGACAGCGGAGTGTTGAAGTCCCCCATTATTATTGTATGGGAGTCTAAGTCTCTTTGTAAGTCTCTAAGGACTTGCTTTATGAATCTGGGTGCTCCTGTATTGGGTGCATATATATTTAGGAGAGTTAGCTCTTCCTGTTGAATTGATCCCTTTACCATTATGTAATGGCCTTCTTTGTCTCTTTTGATCTTTGATGGTTTAAAGTCTGTTTTATCAGAGACTAGGATTGCAACCCCTGCTTTTTTTTGTTCTCCATTTGCTTGGTAGATCTTCCTCCATCCCTTTATTTTGAGCCTATGTATGTCTCTGCATGTGAGATGGGTCTCCTGAATACAGCAGACTGATGGGTCTTGACTCTTTATCCAGTTTGCCAGTCTGTGTCTTTTAATTGGAGCATTTAGTCCATTAACATTTAAGGTTAATATTGTTATGTGTGAACTTGATCCTGCCATTATGATATTAACTGGTTATTTTGCTCGTTAGTTGATGCAGTTTCTTCCTAGCCTCGATGGTCTTTACATTTTGCCAAGTTTTTGCGATGGCTGGTACCGGTTGTTCCTTTCCATGTTTAGGGCTTCCTTCAGGGTCTCTTGTAAGGCAGGCCTGGTGGTGACAAAATCTCTAAGCATTTGCTTATCTGTAAAGGATTTTATTTCTCCTTCACTTATGAAACTTAGTTTGGCTGGATATGAAATTCTGGGTTTAAAATTCTTTTCTTTAAGAACTTTGAATATTGGCCCCCACTCTCTTCTGGCTTGTAGAGTTTCTGCCGAGAGATCTGCTGTTAGTCTGATGGGCTTCCCTTTGTGGGTGACCCGACCTTTCTCTCTGGCTGCCCTTAAGATTTTTTCCTTCATTTCAACTTTGGTGAATCTGGCAATTATGTGTCTTGGAGTTGCTCTTCTGGAGGAGTATCTTTGTGGCGTTCTCTGTATTTCCTGAATTTGAATGTTGGCCTGCCCTACTAGGTTGGGGAAGTTCTCCTGGATGATATCCTGAAGAGTGTTTTCCAAGTTGGTTCCATTTTCCCCCTCACTTTCAGGCACCCCAATCAGACGTAGATTTGGTCTTTTTACGTAATCCCATACTTCTTGCAGGCTTTGCTCATTTCTTTTTCTTCTTTTTTCTTTTGGTTTCTCTTCTCGCTTCATTTCATTCATTTGATCTTCAATCGCTGATACTCTTTCTTCCAGTTGATCGAGTCGGTTACTGAAGCTTGTGCATTTGTCATGTATTTCTCGTGTCATGGTTTTCATCTCTGTCATTTCGTTTATGATCTTCTCTGCATTAATGAGTCTAGCTGTCAATTCTTCCACTCTTTTTTCAAGATTTTTAGTTTCTTTGCGCTGGGTACGTAATTCCTCCTTTAGCTCTGATAAGTTTGATGGACTGAAGCCTTCTTCTCTCCTCTCGTCCAAGTCATTCTCTGACCAGCTTTGATCCGTTGCTGGTGATGGGCTGCGCTCCTTTGCAGGGGGAGATGCGCTCTTATTTTTTGAATTTCCAGCTTTTCTGCCCTGCTTCTTCCCCATCTTTGTGGTTTTATCTGTCTCTGGTCTTTGATGGTGGTGACGAACTGATGGGGTTTTGGTATAGGTGTCCTTCCTGTTTGATAGTTTTCCTTCTGACAGTCAGAAGGACTCTCTGTTGGTCTGTTGGAGATTGCTTGAGGTCCACTCCAGACCCTGTTTGCCTGGGTATCAGCAGGAGAGGTTGCCGAAGATAGAATATTGCTGAACAGCGAGTGTACCTGTCTGATTCTTCCTTTGGAAGTTTCCTCTCAGGGGTGTACTCCACCCTGTGAGGTGTGGGGTGTCAGACTGCCCCTAGTGGGGGATTTCTCCCAGCTAGGCTACTCAGGGGTCAGGGACACACCTGAGCAGGCAGTCTGTCCGTTCTCAGATCTCAACCTCCGCGTTGGGAGATCCGCGGCTCTCCCCAAAGCTGTCAGACAGAGTCGTTCGCGTCTGCACCGGCTCCCGCTACTTCCCCTGTTGGTCTTCAGCTGTGCGCTGTCCCCAGAGGTGGAGACTACAGAGACAGGCAGGCTTCCTTGAGCTGCTGTGAGCTCCACCCAGTTCGAGCTTCCCAGCGGCTTTGTTTACCTACTTAAGCCTCAGCAATGGCGGGCGCCCCTCCCCCAGCCTCGCTGCTGCCTTGAGGATAGATCGCGGCAAACTGCTGTGTTAGCAGTGAGGGAGGCTTCGTGGGCGTGGGACCCTCCCGGCCAGGTGTGGGATATATTCTCCTGGAATGCCTGTATGCTTACAGCGCAGTATTGGGGTGGGAGTTACCCGATTTTCCAGGTGTTGTGTGTCTCAGTTCCCCTGGCTAGGAAAACGGATCCCCTTCCCCCTTGCGCTTCCAGGTGAGGAGATGCCTCGCCCTGCTTCAGCTCTCGCTGGTCAGGCTGCAGCAGCTGACCAGCACCGATTGTCCGGCACTCCCTAGTGAGATGACCCCAGTACCTCAGTTGAAAATGCAGAAATCACCGGTCTTCTGTGTCGCTCGCGCTGGGAGTTGGAGACTGGAGTTGTTCCTATTCGGCCATCTTGCTCCGCCCCCTCTGTATGATTTGTTAAATCACATAAATGTACACTTTTTTTTTCTATAACATGCTCAAATCTATCAGTCATAGACCTTAGATTTTTTGGTGTGGTCTCATTGTCTAGAATAGCCTCTCTGTGAAAGCAGAAAATATTATGTCTATTTTCTTCAAATTGCACTATATTTGTTTTAGAATGCTTAATCCATTTGGAACTTATTAAACTGTGAGGTGAGAATCTATTCTGTTTTTTAAATTTGTATCTTTTTGCTTTTCTTTAAGTAATCCTTTCCTTCTATATTCCTAATATTTAGTTAGTTTTATTTTTGTGCTTCCTAAATTGAAGATTTAATTAATTCATTTTCATTTGTTGAGTTCTGGTACTATTATTCAACCTGCCATTAGACCATAAATATACTATAATTCTGGCTAAAATTCTTTTTGAAAATAGAAATAATACTTGAGATTGTGTATGTTCAACACAAGCTTAACTTCCAAGGAATTTCATATCATTAGTTAACTTTTACTATTACTAATAGTAAAAATGTTATTTTAAATCACTAAAATTATTGCTATCATTTTAATGCATTTTAATGCGTATGGCGAGAAAAAAATGTGCACGATTTCTACTTTAGTAATTTATTGATATTTATTTTGTGGTCTCAATCATGAAAAATTACCAACACATATTGAACCAAAAATTAGTGTATTTTCTCTTTTAAAATGTAGTTAGTAAACTTGTTTCAATATCCTTATTTGGCTCTTTGTCCCCTTTTCCAAACAACTTCTTTCAGCTGTAACCCTTAAAAACATCAAATATTTAAATTATAATAATAATTGCAGTTAACTTGAGTTTAATCATTATATGCTATTTTGAAATAAATTTTAAAATTATTATTTTAATTTCAGTTTGCAATAATTGTTTTCAATGCTCCATTAAATTTATTTTATACTGTAGCCTCTTGATTCTTCCGAATGTAACATCTATTTTTTCCTCCCTCAGGAAGAGTATGTAGCTAGTATTTTTAAAATATCAAGATGCATTTTATGTATGTCAAGATATATTTCTGCAGCTTTTAAATACAGAGGCACAATTTTGCTAGCTAATTATACGTCACATTTGCTTACTGTCTAAATTATTTTCTCTTCAGACATACAATGTAATTCAGTCTCTAAATTACAGAGAAATTTGAGACCACCCTGATTTTTTTTTTCTTTTGTACTGTCAATGTTCTTTTTTTTTTTTTTTTTTTCCTGTTTAAATAAAATGGGTATATCTGACATTGGTATCTTTGAAAATTAATTTTCCTGGTTTTTGCCATACTCTCATGTTATTACTAGCTTTTGCATAGACTGATTGCTTCTGTTTCAGTTGTTATTGTATCTTTCTTAAATCTCAACTACCAAAAGCAACATTATATGTCTTTCATAAATATTTATCCCTTTTGTCTTTTTACAAACCTTTGCCAATGTCCTCTGCATCAGAGAAAAATCATCAAATCCATCCTACAAATCACTTGCTTGACTTTCTGCAGGGACAACTCTGCTTTTTGATGGCTATAATAAATATCAATAATTTGATTTTATGTATATTAACTTTATAGCAGTTTTCCATATCTTTTCCAATTCTTTTTACCTGGCCCCTTACAAAGTATCCTGTTATTTTTATTTATTATCTTGTGGTTTTATGTTGTTTTATAGTGTTTTTCAAAATTTATTTTAAAGCAGCCGGGCGTGGTGGTTCAACGCATGTAATCCCAGCACTTTGGAAGGCGGAACCAGGCAGATCACGAGGTCAGGAGTTCGAGACAGCCTGGCCAATATGGTGAAAGCCCCATCTCTACTACAAATACAAAAATTAGCTGGGTGCGGTGGCGCACACCTTTAGTCCTTGCTACTCGAAAGGCTGAGGCAGAGGAATAGCTTGAACCAGGACGCGGAGGTTGCAGTGAGCCGAGATTGTCCCACTGCACTTCAGCTGGGCAACAGAGTGAGATTCCTTCTCAAAAAAAAAAAAAAAAAAATTATTTTAAAGTAAAGGCAGATGCTTTCAATTTTTTTTCTCTATCACCCATCTTCAATGCTTCTTCTCCTTTGCTAAGTTTACACAAATTTTAACTGACTCCATGTTAGAATTGTGTGTATTTGTATTCTTGTGTCATTGGTTTTGGGGGTTATTTGCATTGTTTTTGATTTCACTGTTTTTTCTTGCTACTCAATTTAGACATGGAATGGACTCCAGATCTAGGACATGAACTATGTAATAATATTCTCTTTTTCTTGTTATCTGCCTGTGTGCTATAGCAAAGTTTTTCCTGTATCTTATACAGAGGAGATTTGTAATTTATATAATGATTTTAATAATCCAAAAAGTGAATATAGGTGTTAAAATCCATGAGTCTCAACAGGGGAATATTATTTGCCACACTGCAACTTTTGAATTTCTTCTTTTGGTTAAACCAACAAGCAAAGAGCATAGCATAGTGGAGAGTTCACACTGCCTGGATGTGAAGCCAGATTCCACCATCTAGTAGTGCAGGGCCTGGAGAAAGTTTCCTCTTTTTCCTCTGCTTACGTTTCCTAATATACTAAATGGGGATAAACATAGTTAGATACTATATTATTGCTCTATGGTGATATTTGAATTAATATACATATGCAAAGTGTTTTGAATGGGCTCTACTTAGAAAAAGTGCTCTGATTTGCCACTATTATAATTATTTCCATTATTAGCAATATTTTTAGGAAGGAGTAAGCATTTTCCTGTATCTGACCTTTTGTATCATTTCCCTTAATTGGCAAGTTCAAGATCACTCTTATGTCTCGTTCGCTTTCAGGGTTAAGCTCTTATCACACCGCAAGGATTTTGCTGGGCATAGTGGCATATCACTTCAGGGACTGTTCAGTGCCTTTGCCAAATACTTCTGGTTTTAGAAACAACCATTAGTTAATTCAAATGAAGTTCTTCCCCCCTTCTCCACTACCGGTGTTCATTTTCTGACTTTATCACTCCAAATTAATTTATTCCAGTGATGTTCTTCAGGGTTCTAGAACACTTATTTATTAGCAATGCTATGTTTTTTTTCCTGAGAAGCCACACACCAGAGCTTTCAATTCATTAATGCAGGATATAGGAGAATTCCTCAGTTTTTGACATATAGACAAATGCCGCTTTTATATAGCTTAGCACAATCCTAGAGTTTTCAGTGTTTTTTGTTTTCTGTTCATATTATACATAATGCTGTTGATATATGGATATGGGAGAGGGAGAGACATCAGTTGGATACTATGTTCTTCACGTGAACTTTCTGCCTGGAAGTCTGAACAAATGTAATTACGTATTCCTTTATATTTCTAAATAGAGCGTTATTAAAGTCAAGTCATATTGTTTTCCAATGATATGTTATGTTCTCAGTAATATAATTTTACTTATGCTGCTTATTGATCCATTTGGCAAATGTTTACTATATATCTAATCTATGCAGTGAGTGAAAAGGCACTAGATTAACCGAGTTCTCTCCAGTAGAGAAATTTTCATATACTGAGGGGAGGCAACCAATATAAGCAAATATTCACGTGCAAGGCAAGCACAGATTGAAATAGACCTCAAAGGAAATACAAATAAATGCTCTAATAGCAAGCAAAGGGGGATTCAACTAGCATGGTCAAGAAGCTCTCTGTAGATATAGTTTTTCAGCCTACACTTCAGGAATGATAAGAAATTGGTGTTGTTTAGAACTGGGGAATCTCAGTTGGAGGGAGTAAACTCATTTGAGGAGTGTAGACTACAGTATAGAGTTTGAATTGTCCAGCAGCTTATCTATGATGTGGAAGAATTTTAAGCAAAAATGTTTACAGTTCTGGTTTGAATTTTGAACAGATCACTCCGCTTGCAGCTAGTGTGTCTATAAAGTATACTTTTTATGTACTGAGGAAGGGAATAGAAGCAGTTAGACCTCTTGGGAGCCTTACTGATGGAAAAACACTAGACAGGTTACAGGCTTAAAATCAATTTTTCTAAAACGAAATGTATCTGACAACAAGTAGATACTTAGTTTCCTGCTGGTACATCAAGCAAGCATGCCCTACGTAAACAACAATTTAAATAATTATTTTTGTCAGAAATTGATTAATATTGTTTATATTACTTTCTTTTTCTTGTTTTTTTTTTCTAATTTGTTTTCTGTTTATTTCCTTTTAATATGCAGGCATAATCTTGGAAAGACAAACAAGCAGAACCTCATTTTTCTTTTAAGCAAAATATACTAATCATGCACACAATCATAGAAATCAATGGATGCAAAGAATAATCATTAGTGCACATCAAATGTCCTTTCAACCATTTTTAAGTTTTTCCAGTTTTATGTAAAAATATTATTAAGTAGTACTTTATAGTACTTTATAAAAGTACACAAATTAATTACCAAAAGGAAATCAATACAACTTGATGTACCACCTGTGTTTACAGAATATGCTAATTTCTAGTATTTTGAGAAACACTGTTAAAAATAAGAAAACTCTTCTTGCTATATTTTTCATGTTTATACCAAAAAAGTGCTCCCCTTTTTCTTTTTTCTTTTTGAAAGAGAAGCCTGAAATTCTGGTGTGTAAAATAAACAGTGATTGTTAAATCAGTCTTTATATCTTTATTTCTGAAAGTAAATTTCATGTCATAGAGTGTTTTTTATGCCTTTGCTTGCACTATTTTCTAGAGGAATTACATCTACATTTTCAAATATTGCTTTTGCCTTCTCATACTACATTCTCCAGGGTAATGTTTTTAAAGCGTGAATCTGATAATATTCCTCCCTTGGTTAAATCCGGCCATAATTTGCCATTGCAATTAAAATAAATTATAAATCCCATAATAGCATAATTTCCACCTCCCCAACCTCATTTATCATTATGCTTCTCAACTAATTATGATCCAGGGATATTAGTTTGCTTCTTGCCTATTTCTTGAACACTTTCAACCCTGATCCAGGTTCTTTGTTGACTGAATTCTTTCACTCAGACTAAAAGTACAAAAATTCTACGTTGACAGCTATCAGGAGGTTGGCCCCTCAAGAAAGATAACTTAGCTTTAAGTATTAGCCTTTGGTGTTACATTGCTCACCTAATGCCAACAGCCCTATTTGCTAGCATTTTCCTTATTCTACTGATATGTTCATTTATAACTTCACTTGAATGACATCTTCTCAGAGGGACTTTCCCTGGCCACCCAAATAAAAAGTTACCACACTTCACGTTCAACCTACCCTAGTGCCTTATTTTGTTGCCGTCATGAATTTATTAATATCTACATTTATATTATTCTATTTACTTTCAGATATCCTTATTTCTTGTCCTACAGCAGGGAAAACTCAGTAAGCATAGAGTGTTGGTCAGCCTGATGCATTACTCTATCCACAACATTGAGGATGGGCCTCAGAGAGTCTTAGGTGCTTAATAAATATTTGCAGAAAGTTGAATGGAGGAAGGGAAGAATTCTGTTTATAACCACATTGTGAAACTGGAATTCGTAATTTTTGAAAAAATACACATCTAGATCAAAAGTTTGCAAACTTTTACCTGTGGGCCAGTCATGCCTGCAGCCCAATTTTGTACATTTATTTATTTTTATTTTTTGAGATGGAGCGTCACTGTGTCGCCCAGGCTGGAGTGCAGTGGTGTGATCTCAGCTCACTGCGACCTCCACCTCCCAGGTTCAAGCAGTTCTCCTGCCTCGGCCTTCTGAGTAGCTGGGATTACAGGTGCATGCTACCACACCTGGCTAATTTTTGTATTTTTAGTAGAGGTAGTGTTTCACCATGTTGGCTAGGCTGGTCTTGAACTCCTGACCTCAAGTGATCCACTCACCTTGGCCTCCCAAAGTGCTGGGATTACGGGTGTGAGCCACCATACCCGATGGATTTTGTACATTCTAGAGAGCAAAGAATAATTTTTACAACTTCAATGGCTCAAAAATAAACAATGAACAATACAGGGGAGACAATATGTAACCCAAAACACGTAGACTATTTACTGTCTGGCCTGTACAGAATGAGACTTTTGACACCATTCTTGATTAAGTCCTCATTGAACCAAAGTATTATCTGAATAGATTTGGATTATGTTCTGCTTCAGTTTCCTCCTAAGAAAAAATGGGAAATTGGATTGAAAAACCATCTTAATTTCCTTCTGTTTTGACTATTGATAGTTCTTCAGAATGGAAAAAATAAATAAATAAATGTAGTTAACCACACCTAATTTCCTCAATTTTCTAGAGGATGGGGTCAGGAATGAGAAAGTGTAAGTGTAAATAGATATGAGAATTTATGAAGGTCAATACACAAAGCAAGGCCTTTCTCCAAAATAGCTGAAGAAATACAATCACTGTTTTACACTTCAGTGAAAGAAATACATCATCAAAAGACTACGCAAGGAAAATGAAAATCTTTCTTACTGAATCTTTGACATATACACCCAAGTTGTCAACATATAAATAATGTAATTATGAAAAAAGACAGTGATCAATTATAATAACATTTTCATGTAGGTAAAAATCATGGATCTAGTGCCAGTCTGCCTGACTTCCAATCCTGACAGCACAAGTTGCTAGATATTTGTCTCTGAGCATGCTTATTGTCTCTGTATCTCCCTTTATTCACCTTTGAATTAATAATAATACAGTTTCTACCATAGAAGAATGTCAGAGGGTGAAATGAGTTAATATGTTTAAACTGCTTAGACAATGATTGGCACAGCATATATACTATGATATATTGGTTAAATAAAAGAATTTCAGTGCAGATTTATTCCATTTTTGCATATTCATTAGGTAATAAATTGCATGGTAAATAAAACAGTGCTACAGTCAGATTTTCTCATATTTCTGTGACATACATGTCTAATAGATGTTGCATAAGAATTAACCTTATATTGAATTCCACAGCTCATTCATTGTGTGAGATGATGTATTTGCTTTCAAATTATTTTATCATTGTTAGAAAGAAAAACTCTGCCTTTTCATTCTTATAAATATCAAAGTGAAAACTTAATTTTACTTTCAAAATGATTTTATTTTAATATATCAAAATAGAAGAGAATAAGCAGGCACTTATTGGTCATAATTGCTCTTAACCATTTAAGATACAGGAAGCATGACAAAGAACAGATCCATAAAATATGCACAAGGGAGAACATTTCTAATATTATAGATAGTAATATGCTCCAAATGCTGTTTCTTCTTCTTTATTGTTGTGATTGTTATTCTTCTTAAATCTTCATCTGGCTTTAAGCAATAAAATAGTAAAATGAAGCAACAGAACAGTCTATCTGGACTCACTTCCTTTTCATTCCTATTCCTAAACCTATTAGCTTAACTCTGCAGTCTGAGGATGCCACCTTTAATCTTTACAACTGGAACCCCCATTTTTACCTGTATGTCCAACTTCCTTTATGACGTCTCAAATTTAACATCTCCAGAACCAAATGCTTAAATTTCTCCCTAAAGTATTTTTTTAGTTTTGCACATAATACTCCCTAGTGGAATACTCTTTCAATTTCTCAAAACTAACACTCTAAATGCCATTGTAGAGAAGCAGCAGAACCTTGTTATTGAGAATTAGACAGTGGAAGCTGACTGCCTGGATTGGAATCCATGATCTGTCAAGTATAAGCATCTGACTGGGGCAAGATACCATCCCTCTACATATATTAATTTCGTCATCTGTAAAATGAGAAAAATAATGAATTCTACCATTATTTTCTAATACTATATTTTCTTTATAAAATTAAATTAGATAATACAAGTAAAACACTTAAAACAGTGATAGGTTCATCACTGTTGGTTAACATTTATATCTCTTGATTCATTTCCTTCCCTCATAGCCCACTTCATACCCATAACCAAATCCTGTCAGAAGTAACTTCAAGATACCACAGAATCTCACAATTTTTATAACATCCTGTGACATTTTATTGTCAAGCAATAATAGCCTTTTACCCAGGCTTTTGCTTCTACCCTTAATCTGATTAGTCTCCTCTGCTCAAAACTTTAAAGTGGTTTCCATATTTATTTTGAATAAAATCTGCAGTCAATGTAATGCTAACAGAAAACTACAGAGCTAGGTTCCAATTGCCCCTCTGGTCATATTTTCTACTGTACCCTCCTCTAGCTCATTCGGCCTCAGATGCATGGACCTCCTCCTCGTTCTTAAGCCCTCCTGACACACTGATGCCTCAAGGCTGTTACTCTTGCCCTTTCCTTTACCTTTATTTACAAGACCCATTTTGTTTCCATCTCCTTAAGTGATTATTCAAAAGCCTCTTCTCAATGAGGTCTCTATGACTCCTTTTAAAAATTACACCACACACACACACACACACACACACACACACACCCTATCCACCTTACTTGCCTTATTCTTCTCAGTGACATTCATTACTATCTGATACACTACATATTTCAATGACATATTTGATAGTGTCCATATAATCCAATTGGAATATACGCATCATGAAGGCAGTGAGTTTTGGTCTGTGTTTTTGTTATTGTTGGATTCTTTTCCTGCTCTATTTACAATGCCTTGCAAAAATTAGGTACTTAAAATATATATGACAATTAAGTGAATGAATTAACAGTCAACAGGCAACCTGTAGGTTTATTCAATCATAATATATGTATTTACTACATATAATTAATCTCTCTATATACATATATATTAATATAATTACTACCCAATAGGCCCTAGGACTTGCTTTCACATACCTCACAATGCACCCCGAGAGAGAATACTAAAAAAGGCTAACATATTTCCACAAATGCCAGATAGTAGATTCTAGTATTTGATCCATATTAGTTGTGCCAAAGCACATAGAAAATGAAAAAAATTATATTTTGCACACACACATTTACATATATTTGTATATGTGGATCTCTTTCAGAGATGCATATATATTTTTATATGATAACAAATGATCTTTGGCTTTCAAGTTTCTTTCTCCTCTCTTTATTGTTTTGTTGTTTTTTTTTTTGTTTTATCCATTGACACCACTGACATTTCTCCCACCGCCATCCCCCTACCCCACCACCACATAACCCTCTGCAACAAGTTAAGTGAATATTTACTTCTGTTGTAAGAAGCCTCAGAACAATAGAAAGTCAAAACTTTGCTCCTTTAGAGGTTACAGGTGGTGAAAGGCAGGTCTATTTCACTTTTATTTGTTGTTCTATGATAACAGATAGAAATTATGAGTGATCAGAGATTGCTATAAGAAGATTGAAGTACATTGTTATAAACTAATTGTTACCCGGGGGTTCCAGGTACCAAAACCTAAAATGCTCAAAGAATACAGATTTCAGATTCACTGGGGCAACATAAGCAGCATCTGTCTCTCTGTTACAGAATGAAATTTCAACTTTGTTAAATAACTGGAGTTCATATCATTCTCAGGAGATGTCTGAGCTCTTCATCAAGGAAGGTGAAATCATCAGAATAAAAAGAACAATTATGATAAGGTGAAACAGAAAAAGAAATTCAGGCAGGAAATAAAATCAAACTAAAATGGTTGAACATAAAAATATAATATCAGGAAATCCACATCCCTGAATCAGAAAGATTTTATGTAGATGTAGCCAAGCTCTTCAATGGCACAAGAGTGGGCCATGAAATCTGACAGAAGACAGGTACCAAGTTCAGAGGCATGATTCTAAAGCACGTTCCTTGAATTTTCCTATGTCTGGATGAAACCTTAAGGTGGTTACTGAATGACCTATGTAGTGTTTTTTAAGGCATAGAAATGTACATTGCTACTGTCACTAGAAATAAGATTTTAAAATGCAAGAACTATGAAATCTCTGATTATTAAATAATATATGACTTTTTAACACCGTTTGTCTAAGCACACTATAGAAATCTTAAGAAAAAATATTTTTACCATTATTAAAATTAATGATCCCTTATTTTCTTTGCTCTTGCCCATACACATACACTCATATAGTTGACATACATGAGTCTGGGTCCACCCATTGATGCATACATATACAGCGGTGTGTATAATGTGACAGATAATATGTATTATCTATAGAGAATACACACATTCACTATCATATCAAAATTGTTTAAGGAGTAAAAGTCCACATGGCTTTATTTTAGGACAATGTTCCTCTTAGTAGACAAGTTAGGGAGAAAAAGGCATAGTAGAATTCCAACTTCTACTTTCACCAACAACTAGGGGAAAAGAACCGATATTTACGGAGTACCTACTATCTATCAAACCTGTAGCTACTTTACCAGGTTTTATCAATCAGGGGCCAATCAAGAAAGCAAAAGAAACATCAGATATCTTAAGAGAACTATTGGCCGGGCGCGGTGGCTCAAGCCTGTAATCCCAGCACTTTGGGAGGCCGACACGGGCGGATCACAAGGTCAGGAGATAGAGACCATCCTGGCTAACACGGTGAAACCCCGTCTCTACTAAAAAATACAAAAAAAACTAGCCGGGCGACTTGGCGGGCGCCTGTAGTCCCAGCTACTCCGGAGGCTGAGGCAGGAGAATGGCGTAAACCCGGGAGGCGGAGCTTGCAGTGAGCTGAGGTTCGGCCACTGCACTCCAGCCTGGGCAACAGAGCGAGACTCCGTCTCAAAAAAAAAAAAAAAAAAAAAAGAGAACTATTAATGTAAAAAGCTTAAACTAGTGTTGAAAAACTGGAAAAGAAAAATGAACACAGGTTAACACAGTCACAGTAACTTCAACAACCAAATATCACCCCTAAAGCTGGGAGAAGAAAGGTAAGAATTTGAAATTATTAGAAACTAGAAGCTGGGAGGTGTCCCATGGATCTGTGGCTCTTACCTCTGGGGGTATGGGGATGGCATTGTCCAGCTGGTGCCTAGAATACCAAAAAAGCTAGAATCGGAATTAGTAAAAAGTTGAAGGGATATTGTAGAGGCAATGTGACAAGCATAACAAACAAACAGGGCATGTCTTTTCTTTTCATCTTTCCGTCTCTTTCTGTGTCTCCCTGTCGGTAGAACGTTGCAAGGAACCAGTTGTCAAATGAGAAACTGAGGTTTCCATAGTCCAAGTCCCAACAACACAACATGGAGTTTAGAAAACCAAGTTCAGACCAGGTGCAGTGACTCATGCCTGTAATCCCAGCACTTCAGGAGACGCAGGCGGGTGGATCACTTGCGGTCAGGAGTTTGAGACCAATCTTGCCAACCTGGTGAAACCGTGTCTCTACTAAAAATACAAAAATTAGCCGGGCATGATGGCAGGTGCGGGTGCCTGTAGTCCCAGCTACTCGGGAGGCTGAGGCAGGAGAATCACTTGAACCCGGGAGGCGGAGGTTGCAGTGAGCTGAGATCGCGCCACTGCACTCCAGCCTGGGTGGCAGAGCGAGACTCCATCTCAAAAAAAAAAAAAAAAAAAAAAAAAAAAAAAAAAAAAAAGCCAAGTTAGGAGTGAAAGGTGAAAGTCAGCTTAAGAACGGGAATACTGATTAAGTATGCAATTTTAACTTGCAGGTGTTTGAAGATTCACTTATGTTGTTACTTCTCTAGTAATGGCTACCATGTTCCACCAATCCTCCCAGGTTTACCAGCTTTACCACTGGGTAGCTGAGTTCCTTAATGACATCTCAGTTTAGTTCTATACATTTCAGGTAGTTAAGATTATTGAAACGGATAGTTTTAGATCTTACAGATTTGTCATTTTGTTTCATATTTCAAATTCTCATTTTGTTTGAAACTTTCCTTTCTCAGCATCAATTCCCCACCACCCACCGGTGCAAACTAAACAGCGGGAGAGCAGCCTGGAGCATGATGGGAGTCTAAATCTGCTCCTTTCCATGCCCCGCTTTCTCCCTATGGTTCCCATTCAGGTTGTGGAAGGGAAGCTTTTGAGGGAAAACAAACATCATCTCCTTCTGTGGCTCTCTCTGATAAATTTGAGGTCTGCTCCTTGTTGACTCATAATGACTGTTCTGTGGCTTCATTCTCTACGGCTTCAGTGAACTGATGGTGGACTGATGATCATAAGAGAGTCCTGATGACAAAAACTGAATCCTAACTCTTCTAACCGGGTATTACTGGCTCATTGACAGTTTGAACAAATGTCTGACTGCCCCAGCTGGAAGTGCCATGTCAAATAAAGTGAGAAATTCAGAGACACTTGTTTTTTAGCTCTCTGCTTGTTTTGTCACCCATAAACCTATTGTTACTCCCCTTTATGACCTACAACCCTGAATCCTGTGGAGGAGAAATGGATCAATTATCTGTGACTTTTCATGATTGGGGTTTGGTAGTAGCTGTTCTTGCTCTCCTTTCCCTGGGCCATCCTGCCTGCCAAGTCTTCTACATGTTTTTGATCATATCTGGAAGCCCTGAGAAGAATCAGCATATTTCTTAAATAAGCAAACATTGAACCAGGCAGTAAAGATAGACTCTTTGTGCAGTCTGTTATAGACTTCATGACATCTTCTTTTGATATTTTGACCCCTTATAGAAGGAAATGTGAGGGAATTGCTTCTTTTTATCAACTGTGCCCCACCCAAAGGCTGTCCCTAGCCCCTTATGATTTTTTTTAAAAATTTCTCCTAATGCTATCCCTCCTCTAGACCCCCACCCCCTGACAGACCCCAATGTGTGATGTTCCCCTCCCTGTGTTCATGTGTTCTCATTGTTCAACTCTCACTTATGAGTGAGAACATGAGGTGTTTGGTTTTCTGTTCCTGTGTTGGTTTGCTGAGACTGATGTTTCCAGCTTCATCCATGTCCCTGCAAAGGGCATGAATTCATCCTTTTTCATGGCTGCATAGTATTCCACGGTGTATATGTGCCACATTTTCTTTATCTAGTCTGTCATTGATGGGCATTTGAGTTAGTTGCAAGTCTTTGCTATTGTGAATAGTGCTGCAATGAATATACGTGTACATATGTCTTTATAGTAGAATGATTTATAATCCTTTGGGTATATACCCAGTAATGGGATTTCTGGGTCAAATGCTATTTCTGGTTCTAGATCCTTGAGAAATCGCTACACTGTCTTCCACAATGGTTGAACTAATTTACACCCTCACCAGCAATGTAAAAGTGTTCCTATTTCTCCACATCCTCTCCAGTATCTATTGTGTCCTGACTGTTTAATGATCTCCATTCTTTTTACACTTATTTTCATTCAGGTGGTGACAGAGGTGGTGGCGGGGTTGTTTCTGTTGAAATGATTCTCCAAGATTATCTCTGGGACTTTAGCTAGATCTAATAGCTGATAGTTTCCTAAACTCACAACTTTGGGACCTTCACACATTTGTGTTCTCAACTGTGGGTCTCACCCAATACAACTTTGTATATATTAACTTAGTTATCACAACAATGTATGAAGTACTTTTATTGTTCCATTCTAAAACTGAGAAAATTGAAGGTCAGTCTTAGTAAATGATAGATGTATATTTACAACAAAGTCATGTTTAATCAAGGTCAAGCTCTTTTTACTTAATCTGGGAGTATCTGGAAAACCTGTCTCAGTCTTCAGAACATCTAAGGGACCTATATTTGAACAGGTAGGAAGGGGTTCTAAATGAGATTATGTCTACTGTATAGAATTCCTCCTAAAGGATTAACAGAAATGGTAAGTAGTGATGCATCAGTCAATAGTATCTGAAAAAAAATGAGCACATTATTGAGCATAGATTTTAATTTTGGCTTTTTTTTTTTTTTAAGATTTTCATTCTTGGGCTGAGCAGTTTATCTCTTTGTGCTCAAGTTCCTCACTTGTAAATTGGAAAAAAATAATAATAGTTTTTATTTCATAAGACTATTGTGAAAAATAAATTGGTTATATGTTAGTTTTTACAATGTTACTGGACTCAGAATAAGCACTCAAATAATGCTATTATTATTATTATCATCAGTCCATTTATGCACAGAAATCTTACACTATTTGGGCATACAGATGGAGGCCAGAGATTCTTGATGCAGACTTCTTTGGTTCTATCTCTAAAAACCTCCAACATTCTGTGAGCTGAGAAAAGAGTATCATCCCTCTATTTGGATTAAATGGAAGAATGATAGAAGCATATGTCATCTATACCACTGTCAATCACATTCGCATCTGTATCTATTTTCTTTTGTTCTGTTTAAGACTTTGGGTCAGTTTTAGGGACACTGCTTCAGTCTGTTTCTTTTACCTTGTTTGGTGTGAATGCGGGTTACCATGCTCTTATTTCACAGCTACTATCTCCACAATTTCAGCCCTTGCTTTCAAAGAAATTTTTGCAAGACTGCCAGTTGGAATAAGTAATTAACACTTCAGCTCAGCTCTGAAAGGGGAAAACAACTGTGGCATACAAACTCCTGCCAAAGTCAGTTCTCTCACCCAGAAACTGCCTGAAATACTCATCAGGGTACTTTCAATTTTGCTAAAAGAGAAAAGAAAAAAGGCAAAATGATCAAAATGGAAGTTCACCATCTTATCCCTATCAACTGTTAGGCAAAATTAAGATGGAGAAAATGAGTGCACCAAAGCAGCATGTGTCAATATGGAAGGATTTTGCTGACGTTGTACTGAGTGAAAAATAGCAAGTTACAAAAGCATATGAGCAATATAATAAAACTCATTTCAAGGATTAAGAACAACCAAAACCATACTCTGTGTTGTTTTGTGATAAATACATAATAACATTTGAAAACACCTATGGGACAGATGCATACCAAATTTCAGGTAAGTGGGAGGAGAAGGATAACGTGGATTGGGAGAGAAACACTGGGGAATTTGACTTTAACTTTATTCTTTAATCTGGGTACCATGATTATAATTGTTACATTATTTTCTATAACTTGTACATACTTATCTATTTCAAAATAACTAAATAAAAGCCAAGGTCACCCTCATTAAATAACTTTCATAAACACTAACTCTGAAGGAAGGACTGCTGCAATGTGTCAACATATGTCTGAACAAACGTTCAAATTATTCTAAGGAACACTAGGGATATTTCAGTTAACATTTATCCCTTCTATGTGAATAACTATTTAAGTTTCTCCCTGACTTCTGTTTTATACCTCCATCATCATCCTTCTTGAGACTTGGGTAAAGAAGAGAAATAGATCACATTCTTATCTATGAATCTGTTTTAAGGTGGGAAGTACCAGGAACAATAGTGTTAGAATTTGCTCTTGAGAAGTAGATGATCTTCCTCTTTCATCTCTAGTACAGGATTTTGCTGTTTTGAAATATTACTGATGTAGTACTTGGGATTCTCCAGAGAAACAGAACCAACAGGATGCATATATATATGTAGAAATAGATTTATTATTAGAAATTTGATCACACAATTTTGGAGACTGAGGAGGAAGGCCTGAGTGCCAAGAGGACTCACAATGTAGTTTTAGTCTAAAGTCAGCAGCTTCAAGACACAAGAAGAGCCAATACTTCAGTTCAAGTCTGAAGGTCAGAAAATACAGGTGTCGCAGCTCAAAGCCATCAGAGTGAAGGAATTCATTCTTTTTTATGAGAAGACCAACATTTTTGTTCTTGTCAAGGTTTCAGCTGATTGGACAAGGGCTACTCATGCTGGAAAGTCAATGTTCTACTCGGTCTACAGATTTAAATGTTAGTATCATCCAAAAACTTCCTTACAGACACACCTAAAGTAATGTTTGACCATATCCAGGTACCCTGTAGTCCAGTCAAGTTGACAAGTAAAATTTACCATCACCACTACTGATAAATCTTTTTATCTTTCTCTTATCTCTCAATTAGAAACGATATTTGCAGAAGAAATTTAAGTCAAACCCAACTCTGATTCTTTATTTTACTGGCACTTCAAATATACCCTCAGAATTTGTCCTAAGTATCTTCTTTATCTTATGTAGTTGAAGTCTGCCTACCAGTGCTAATACTGCCCTCTCAAAGTCCTTGACCTCCAGATATGATATTTAACAAATATATAATTATTGTTGGCATGTATTATTACAGTTTTGTATAGTTACAAAAAAGAAAAACAGTCTAAAAGAATGTATATTGTTCACAAAGATGGAGCCAGTCAATGATAAACACACCTCACCTCAAAGCAGTAATGGCAATACCATGATAAAGCTATTTATTGTTTGTTTATGGAGAAAATAAATTATGAATATTAACTATACTTTTTTACTTCCTTGACATCTAACACAAAATATTCATCAGAATATTAAAGTTTCTTTTAATAAACTATTTAAAAATTGTTAAGTTCCTCCATCTTCTGTCATGTTTTGAATTTGAAATCCAGATTTCTCTTTGAAAAGAAAGTATGATTATAATGACAGCAACCAATATTCTAATGACATTTTGAAAACACATTGATATATAGTGTATTTACCAACTTTGGCTTTTTTTTTTTTCTTTTTTTTTGAGACAAGGTTTTATTCTGTCACCCAGGCTGGAGTGCAGTGGCATGATCTCTGCCCACTGCAGCCTCAAACTCCCAGGCTCAAGCAATCCTTCCAGCTCTGCCTCCCAGGTAGTTGGGACTATAGGTGTGCACCAACACACCTGGATAATTTTTGCATGTTTTTGTAAAGACGGGGTTTTGCCGTGTCGCCCGGGCTGGTCTCAAACTCCTGGGCTCAAGTGATCTGCCTCCCTCAGCCTCCCGAAATGCTGGGGTTACACATATAAGTCACCACACACCAGCCTGGTTTTGTTTTTTTTTTTTTTTTTTTGTATTTAATACAAATATGAGGGAATATTTTGGAGCCGATCAGACTCATTTTGTTTCTTTCTTTGATTAATTATATTTGACTTGTTATGTCAAACAGTAATACCAAACACATACATAAGTAATGACTGTTAGGCACTGAATATATCCTGAGTGCCTATATCATAATTTTTCAAAGTAAAAATGTATTGCTTTGCAGTAAGAGTATTATTTCTTTCTACAGAGTGGTAAGCAAGATACAAGAAGCATTTTGTGTGTTTTGTTTTTTTTTTTTTTTGCTTTTTTATTTTTTAGTGCAGAAAATGCAAAATAAACTATGAAATGTTCATTTAATTTTATATTTGAAGTGTAGTTTTCATACAATGTGATGGCTATTTAGTGTATAGTTAGATAAACTTGTCAAATGTGTACATTTTTGTAACTCATACCTGTATCAAAATAATTTTTATCACCTCAAAGTTTCTTCGTGTTGCCTTCTAGCAAATTCACTCTACCCACTCTGGGCAACCTCTGATATGATTCCTATTGAATGTCATATAAAAAGAATCATAAAAAATATTCCATTTTTTGTCTGACTTCTTTCACTCAAGTGACTCTTTATGAGCTACGTCTCTGTTGTTGCAGAGTGTTGGTATTTTGGTATTTGAATTGTAGAATATTATTCCATGAATGGGTCTGCACTACAATAGGTGCTTACGCATTCTCCTGTCAATAGATACCTGAGTTCTTTCCAATTTAGGGCAATTATGAATACAATTACCATAAATATTACAGCACAATGCTTTTTATAAGCACATGTTTTCACTTATTTTAGGTAAGTACATAGGAATGAACTTGCTTGTCATAAAATGGATCTTTGTACAAAATGGACACTTTATTTTTTCAAAATGGTTGTACCATTTTACATTCTACCACAGTGTGTCTGAGATTTCTAGTGGCTCCACATCACTGACCATATTGAATGGCTCTTTTTTTCTTTAGTGTTCTAAAGGATGCTATTTCATTGTACTTTTAAGTAGTGCTTCCTTAAAGACTAATGATAGAAAACCGTTTCCTGTGTTTATTTGCCATTTATATTTTATTTCCTTTTGTAAAATATCAGTTCAAATTTAAACGATGATGTGGAAATAACTATTTCTTTATGGAAAAAAAGACAAACTGCCTGCCTAAGTCACAAATATATTCTGTTTTCTTCTAGAAGATTGACAGTTTTTTTGGTTTTGTTTTTTTTTGGCATTTAGCTTTAATGTTTACATACTGAATTCAAAATCATCCATCTAGAATCAATTTGTGTATTATGTAAGTTAGGGATCAGGGTTTTGATTTGTTTTGTTTTGCATGCAGATATTCATTTATTCCAACAACACTTGTTAAAGATAGTTTTCTTTATATATTGGATTATTTTAATATCCTTGAAACAAATCATCACATGTGTGCAGACCTATCTTTGAACTATCTATTCTTTTCCATTGATCTGTCTGTCTTTATGCTCACAACATACTGTCCTGTTTACTGTAACTTAATAGTAAAACTTGAAGTCAGAAAGAGGAAGTTTCCATTTTGGTTTACTTTTTCGAGATTGTTTTGGTTATAACAGAGCTTTTGTATTTCTAAATACATGTTAGAATTGGTTTGCTATTAACTATAAGAAAATATTTGAGATGTTTGTTTGGAATTATATTGAATCTATAGAGCATTTGGGGGAACATGTAACACTTTTGAGCCTTTTAATTCATGAATGTTGTATATCTCTCAGTTATTTGGGAACTTTAAAAAATTTTATCTCAGTCATATTTTTAAAAATTTTACTTAAAATCTTGAAAAAACTTTCATTAAATACAATCTCAAATACCTTATGTATTTGGATTCTATCATAAGTGGTATCCTTTACATCTTATTTTCCAAATTTTATTGCTAGCATATAGATATATAATTGATTTTGATTCTATAACATTTCTAAATTTACTTATAAAATTACTTGGATCTGTTAGAGTTTTATTTTTCCTCTAGCAATTTTAGAATTATCTGCTTTAGGCATTCTAAAACAGAAATTTTTCAGTTGTGAATAATAAAATTTTATATTTCTGTCTTTTAGATCACTAGCTCTTTTATTTCTTTTTCTTATATCTAGTATATTTGGAAATGTGAATGATACAAGTATGACCTCTTTTCTTTCAATAGATCTCCATGGGCAACCTTATTCATTTTTATGGTTTCAACTTCAATTTATATCCCAGTTCAAACCCCGATTTTGAGCTTTAGAAACATATTTCTGACTACTTATCACTAATCACCATCTGTACATTTCACAGCCATCTCAAATTCAACATCCCAACTAAATTTACTTTCAACTCCCCAAGAACCCCTTATTTCCTTGTATTTAAGTCAATGTCATAACTCCAAGATGAATTCTTGAAATCAGTTTCAATTTCCTACTTTACTAATACCTTGATCCTTCACACAGACACTCTTATTCAGATATGGACACAAACTGTTTTTTGTTTGTTTGTTTGTTTTGTTTATTGAAACAGGGTCTCACTCTTTCACCCAGGCTGGAGTGCAGTGGCGTGATCCCAGCTCACTGCAACCTCCACCTTTCAAGTTCAAGTGAGTCTTGTGCCTCAGCCACCCAAGTAGCTGAGACTGCAGGTACCTACCACCATGCTCAGCTAATTTTTGTATTTTTAGTAGAGATGGGGTTTCACCATGTTGGCCAGGCTGGTCTCGAACTCCCGACCTCAAATGATCCACTCCCCTCAGCCTCCCAAATTGTTGGGATTACAGCCTGGCCAGACACAAAAGCTGTTTGGCAAACTCTCTTTCACCTAGTTCTTGATAATCTTCTATACGCTTTTTACTGCCTATTTTCAATGCTCTTGACATGATTTACTTCATTTCCTTGGATTATTGACTGCAAGTAGATTTACATCTCAAACCGTTCTCCACATTATAGAGATTATAAATGCTGATTTTATAATACAAATCAGATGATGTGGTTTTCTTTGTAGAAGACCTTCAGTGAACCCCATTTTGTATAGAATAAAATTCAAATAACTATGCACATGTATGTTTGCAAAGATAATAGATAAATTTATGGGACAAATTTAAAAATTCTTGTGGGTTTGGATGTTGTGTAGGACAAGGCACTGCATATCTTCGGCTTGCCCTTTTGGATCAGTCTTCACAATCTTCTAGCAGATTCTATGCAGTGGAAGTGAACAATCATGGTCATTAGACCCTTTGTCCGTTGGTTTCCTGTTGAGCTTATGTCCCAGTTCATTGAGGCTGCAATAACAAACCACCATAAACTGAGCAGGTTATAAACAGCAGTAACTTATTTCTACCAATTCTCGAGGCTCGGAACACCAAGACCAAGGCACTGGCAGGTTCAATGTCTGATGAAGGCCCATTTCCTAGACATCAGTCTTCACTGTCACCTCACAAGGCAGAGGGGTCTAGCTAGTTCTCTGCCATCTCTTTGATAGAGGCACTAATCCCATTCACAAAGGCTTTACTCTCATAATCTATTCTTCTCCCAGTGGTCCAATGTCCTAATACCATCATCTTGGGTTTTAACTTTCAGCATTTAACTTTTGGGAGGACACAGACATTCAGACCATAACAATTTAGCTAATGAGTAGAAGGGTAGCACTGTTAATAGGTATGTGGTAGGATGTAGGGTGAGTTGATTTATGCATTCCCCATCTTCATCCTTTGGCCTGACTCTTCCCCTCACCTTAAGGCCCCTGCCATGCTTATCTCTACATCTCACTTGTCTTGGGGTACAACATTTTTTATATGGGCTGCCTCTATCCATCGCTACACTTTTACATACGTTATCTCTCTATTGGGTGCTTTTCAAATTATTCAATTTGGGTGGGCTATTTGTTTCCATCTATGACTATGACATATGTGAAAGTAAAGGAAGGATGTGGAAAGGAGTTGAAGATGATTTCAAGGGTTTGCTTTTTTTGTTTGTTTTTAACATAAAATAGAATATTGCTCCCTGTATAAAGACATGAAAAAATTCAGTATCAGGTCTGGTCCAGAACTGATGGTGTTTCACTTTCTAACACCTCTCTACATATCTAGATTTATCTCACTTTCTCACTTCTACCTCGGGTTCCAGTCATAGCAGGCTAAATGTAGCCATATTTTTTGCATGCACAATATTTTATCCATAAGATTCCCTCTGTCTTATACCTTCTCCAAATAGTCTACTTAAAGTCTGTTTAAATGACACCTTGACCTTGTGACACTGGTCATATTTACCTTTTCTCTCTATTTCATAGCAAATTAAACATAATACTTCTACCATTATTTTTCTATAAGTCAGCCTTTACAACAATTATCCAAACTAGATGGGACTTTGTATTCAAGAAAAAGACAAACATAATTTTGCGTGTGTTTAAAACCAGTACTTAACTAAATTGTATAACCTGTACTTAACAAAATTCTTAATATGTAGCAGTCATTAAGTAAAGATTGATTGAATATTTCTATGGGTAAGTAAATATATATATGGGTACATGCAATACAGTTTAGAAATATTTTGTGGGCCTTGAATTATTAAGTTGGTCATTGATATGGAAAAACTTGACAAGCAATGTCAAACATCTCTACCTGCTTAGTGTGGTACAGATGTCTTAGTTGAAATAGATACACACACGGGAAAGTACTACATTTTTAAATTTAACAATAAAAAAAGAAATAGATTTAAAGAACACTTAAGGAAAGTACCTCATAGTACTGGTGAATTATAAGATGGTGCATTTTCATAAAGGTCAGAAATGCACCAATACCCAAGGATGATACAGTGATTAAAATGGCATAAGTGTGCAGCCATAAAAAAGGATGCGTTCACGTCCTTTGTAGGGACATGGATGAAGCTGGAAACCATCATTCTCAGCAAACTATCGCAAGGACCAAAAAACCAAACACCACATGTTCTCACTCATAGGTGGGAACTGAACAATGAGAACACTTGGACATAGGAAGGGGAACATCACACACTGGGGCCTGTCGTGGGGTGGGGGGAGCGGGGAGGGATAGCATCAGGAGATATACTTAATGCAAATGACAGGTTAATGGGTGCAGCACACCAACATGGCACATGTATACATATGTAACAAACCTGCACATTTTGCACATGTACCCTAGAACTTAAACTATAATTTTTTTTAAAAAATGGCATAAGTGGCAAGGATGAAAAGTGAAATCAGATTCCCAACTGACTGTGTTCAGTGAAGCTCTCATGTCACTCCAGTTCCTGGGACAGATGCCAACTTAGTTCATTTTATTCAGTATCCTTAAATTACTTCTAAAGTTTAGAGTCAAACACTATTTTGCTTGAATTGTTAGCTTACACTTTAGGCAGTAGTTACATGTCTCATGAGATCTATCAGTGCCCATTTTCCCAAAGACGATAACAGAAAAATGTAGAGTAAAGAAAAATAATTTTATATGAGATTACACAAAGACTGTAATATTCAGAAAGAGAAACTTTGCCATTGTGCTATAACATCCTATTATATAAATCCTAAATGAGTCTTTTGTTCTGATTTTATTGTTGTTACTATTGAACACCTATTTATTTCAAGTAAAGTAACTTCAGTTAGAAAACTACACTTGAATAAATGCTCTTTTCACTTACCTGCATAATCCAAACTGATCAGAAGAAATATATAAATGTCAACCAAAATTATAAATTATATACAAACTCAAAGATAAAGCTAAAATCTTTCACAAACCACAAATTACACTATATAATTATCAATCATATTATGACAAAAGATGTACAGATCCATGATTTTTATAGTTGAAAATTATTATAATGTTATATATTTTATAATATAAATTGTGCTTCAATAATAGCTAAGAGGAGCAAGCACCTTGAGTTAATTTAAACATTCCTAGTGACAGAGAAAGTATTATGGCATCTTAACCCAGACAATTACTAGAAGTTCTTCCTTATTATTATGGCAACTTTTTTCTTTCTATAAGTACTACCCACTGCTCCCTTCATGGAATTCTACAGCAAATCTTATTTTTCAGACATATAATAAAGCTTCAAATATTTGAAGATAGATACGTCTAAGTTTTCCAGAGAAACATCCTGAATTGTCCAATTATATATTTTGGTTTGGAGATGGCCACCATTCTGACCACCATCAACAGGGCTTCTTAATTCAACAATCTTGTTTTTAAAATACATATGTAGGTGCTGAAGTGATTGTAACTTTCTCAGGTTCCATGTTTTATGACTTCTCTAGTATAAGGAAAGTGAAATAACATCAGTAACCAGAACTTAACCACATCATCATTTTTAGTCTGGTTATTATATTCTATCTAATTATTCAATAATATATCTATTAGATGTGAGAAACCACGTAGTAATTTGAACAAGGAAAGTTTAATATAAAGAATGAATAATTATAACAGGCAGTTGGAATAAAGAGGTATTGATTAGTAAGGTGTAGAGAGTAGTAAAGAGAACTGCAAGGAACACGAGAGCACGGACAGAAAGTACAGCCACTACTTTCTGGACTGGGCTGGAACATGCGAGGCAAACCTGCTCCTTCTCCAGGACTTAGATCCAGCCTTTGTAGAAGAGTGCATGGCCATGGCTCACTGAATATCACAGAGGTGTCAGTCGTTCTCTGATGGCAGAACTGGCAGGAAATCTGCTCTCCAGGGTGCCAGAAAAACTACTCATGAGAGTATGTCGCACTGGTGGCACTTTACTCCAAACCACTTTACTCCAAAACCACCCCAGAAAGAGTGCCAGAGGAATCTGTTAGCCTCTGAGTTCCGTAAACTGTGTACTGAAGAATTTGGACGATGGCACAGCTGCTTTCTCTGTGGGGTCCCTGACCTAGAGAGAGGATACAGGTTGTGGAGAAGCTGCCCTTCTGCAAGAACACAGGAAAGTCACACATGCTGCAGGTGTGGAGCACTGGACGAGGCATGCATTTCACTGAAGGCACCAGAAAAGCCCCTTGGTGCCAACGGGAGCACACTAGAACCTGGAGAGAAGGTCCAGTGCTGTCGCTACATCCTCCTTTTTTGACAAAGGTTAATATCTAGCCATATGGCAAATACATATGTGTGGGTGTACATATATATATATATATATTTAGAGGCCTACCCTCAGTTTTGCAGAACTGCCAGTTTAACTTGGATTTGGAGGCAAGAAGTGATGAATTGATAAGCAGCGCTACTTGGCATATCGTGTTGTAATCTGTTCAATTGTTTACAGAGAGAATTTCCCTTGGGTTAGCTTTCTAATAGTTCTAACATTAACTTTAACAAACTAAAGTGAGAATTAATATCTACACTTGGCCACAAATATATACTGAAGTCCTAACTGCAGACACATTTACGACAAATATGATAATCTGAGTTTACAAAATAGAAAAATAGTTATAGTAAATTTTAGATCTATTTCCACATACATGTGTATGTGATATATTATGTAAGTAAATAATACTTAAAATATGACCTATTTTGTTTATTTGGAAAATTTAAGCATCAGTCAGTTTTTGACATTTAATTTGCACATTGATTTTCCAAACTATAACTCATGGGTTGATCATAGAAATAAAATTTTGTTCATCATTATATTCTAAAAGTCAAAATCATCACATACCATAAAATTAATAATAAGCTAATAATGAATAAGTAAATGGATGAACATAATACATAAAGAAGAGGATCCTTTCTTCATAAGGAAAATCCATCCATACAGAGAAACATCCTTTTCAGGATTTTTCTGTATCTTTGTCTCTCAATCTCTATCTTCTAACTTACTGCCTTTCTCATTTTCTGTGTGTCTCTGTGTGTGTATGAATGTATGTGGATATGATAGCAGCAGGAGGCAGAAAATTCTGAGCAGACAAGGGCTGTTCCTCAGTGAAATCTGATCTCCAAGCCAAAGACAGTGTTAAGCCTGAAAACCAAGCTGCAAATCTCAGACAAATCCATCGACTGGATTGAGAAGCTCTCTTCCAGTTTGGAGAACTTCCCTCTTATTGATTCCCACCCTTCACCTATTCTACAATTATCCATCCCTAATTGGTTTTTTGCACTGTTGTGTCCATCTTTGAGTGGTGCATTTTTTAAGCTTTTTTTTGCATACTCACAAACCAATCAGCATGCACTCCCCCATTCTCAGCCCATAAAAACCCCCAGACTCAGTCACACACTGAGCTATTTGCTTTTAGGTCTCTTTTCATTGTCAAGAGCTCTTCTATTGCTCAATAAACTTCTTCGCCACCTTGATCACTCTTTGGTTTTCCGCATAAGTTCATTCTTCTTGGATGTGGGACAAGAACCTGGGACCCTCCAAATGCGGGTATGAGAAAGACTGTAACACTGTAGCCCTTTGTCATCCACCAGTGCCAGGCAGCTATGCCAGCCCAGGGTGACCGAAACAAATGAAAAGAGACTCCACCAGCCACAGATGTTTCCAGCTGTCGAAGTGGCACCAAAAAATCCTGTGTCAGATATATTACATAGAAACACAAATGTATATATGTTATATATACATGTATGTACATATATAATCAGAATGAAAATACAGAAAGAAAACTAAGCACCTACCTTTACATTTATATTAAATATGTGTATTAATTTTAATATTATTTTATGAATTTATATTTGTGTATCTGTTTAAATACAACTATATTTTAAATGTCAGTCTAAGAAAAAATGTCCTTTTTTAGGGATTTATATTTTCTACTTCAAACATTTTCCAGGAGCAAAAGAATATACGTGTATATCATAGATCAAAATGATCTTACATGATTTTTGCATTTTCAAATTGAATTATCTTTCCCACTGGAGATTTCGATTCAACTTCCTCTGCAGTCTCCAGCGTTGGCAATGTTACTAAGTAACTGGCTGTAGAGGGTTATATCCCTCAATTGCCTTACACACACACAAACATATGTACACATCTTTAGAAAAATCACTTGTATTTAGTAATCAACTCTATGTTGATGAACTTTCATCCTGCACTGTTTTTACCTAATTAAAAACAATTATGAGCACAAATGTTCACTTTATACTACCATATATAAGGAAAGCATGGTTATTATCAACTATAGCCAGCATGTTTTTCTGACAATAAAAATTTAAATGTATGTAGATGGTATTCAGAATAACACTATAATTATTATCCACGTTATACATAATTATACATTATTCAGAATAATCCAATATTATGATCCAGAATAAAAAATATTATTAAGAATAATACAGCCCAGAACAATACATGCTATTCAGAATAATACAGTTATTCAGAATAATACAATTATACTTTAGAATGTGTGCACGTACACACACATATATATGTGTATTTTATCACCACTTTAAGTGATTATAATATAAATATTTCATACTGCCATGTGAGACATTGAAAACTGTCATTCCAGCAATGAATCCAAACTAATAAAGTTGGTTTCCTATGTGATCACATTTCTAACGTCTCAAAAATGTGTCAGTTTCTTCCTCACTTTGGCTCCAATTTTGGATTTAATGTTCCTAACTCAAACTAATTTTTATATCTGCCATACTCTATCCCTATAAAAATATGACCAAAACATAATTCTTCTGGTATCATGCTGGGCCATTCTTAGAATCTGTGTTGCCTAAACTGCATGTTTAGGTATGAAATGGAATCAGAATCAATCAAATATTTATTTTGGGATGTCGATAGAAGGGCCAAGATCCATTCACATGTGATAGTGTTTGTATCCCGAACTGAACTGCTTGCCTCACTGAAAGAACAATGCATGAAAAGTATGTAATTAAACAAATGAATAGTGTCATCTGTTTAAGATTTGTGTTCAGCAGAAAGTAAAATAAAAGCACTTTAAGATTTGTGTTCAGCAGAAAGTAAAATAAAAGGAATTTAACAAGGTTTTATGACCATGTTAAAAACATTTAAAAAATAAGATGTAACCAAACTATCATGGTTTTACTTATAAAAGACAAACCCTTAAAAATATTAATCAGAGTTTATCCTTTTTAAATACTTACCCTGAAGTTGATGGTCTTTGATATTTCCGGTTACTTGCTACTTGAAGTCAGTCTTACAAGTATTATACCTGCTTCATGATGTTTTGATGTAGAAGTGTTCTAAAGGTCACTGGATCTTCTGTAGCCCTAACAGTAATAGAGGCCATTATGGAAATTTGGAAAATATGGGAAATGTAAAAAAAATCGATCTAACTCTTAACTTACTCTTTGGAAATATACACTAGTGCTTACTTGTATGTGTAAGTATGTACATATTGTAAATATTAATTTTTAAAATTTTTTAAATGTATTTTCCCAATTGTTATCTTTTCTTCTGTTATTAAATATTCTTTAAAGATGATATGTTTACCTGACAATCATTTTATATAACTGGATATTATTTATTTAAACATTTCTCTACTTTTAAATATTTACGTTAGCTATACTTTCTCTTATTATGCATAAATCTGGGAAGAGTATTATCATCATCCATTAAAATCTGAATATAATTCTATTTATTTCCTGAGGGTATATTCTTAGAATTTAAATGATCTGGTAAAAAAAGAATGAATATTTTATCAATTATTTTTATAAAAAGCCAGTTTGCTTTCCAGAAAGATTGTACCAATATACATTTCTATGTATAGTATTTGAGAAAGTTTCCTGAACACTCAAAGCATTCTGTAATTGTGGTCATTACTTGGCTATGTACACAAAAGAAATGCAACCTAAAAATAGATGATTAGTTTACACTCAAGGATTCTTATAATGCCTTGGCTTGATGACGTAAATTAGTATTTGTGGCTCACTCCGAGTATTCTTGCAATGTACTTGAAGAACTAAGAGCTGTTAATGTTAAGTTATTTACTGATAATGACGGTGGAAGCTATACTGCCGTATACAAATGTCTCATAATCTGTTTAAAGATATCCACCATTATCCCACTATTTGTTTTGTCATCTTTTATTATGGGCCACTTTTGAAGTAAATCTATTTACTGAACTGGCATCACTCTCTTTTATATTGATGAGACGAAGTCCTAATGTATTCTAGCTAATACAGGAAACTTTTTGGCCTTGATTCATGTTAAGGCAGTTTCTAACCTCTTCCTTACAGCAGGTTGAACTCCTGCTCTATTGCATCTCACAGCATCTCTCCTGCTGAGCCTAGCATCTGTATCCCTGTAGGACAATGTATACATACTGTAGCAAAATTAAATTTTTATATGCTGTTGCATATTGGGTAGCATGAGTATGATGAATCTGCTCTACTCCCTGTGCAAAGAGACACGAGGATAGACAATGCATGAGAAGAGGCTGGCTCGGATAAAAGGTCTTTGCAAGAAAACATCCCACGGAGAGAAAAATCTCCCCTACTGGCCTGATCAAACTGGATTTAAGCCTTCATGCCTCTCAAAAGTCTTTGAAAATGACAGTTGAAAGGAAGTTGTGATACAGGAAGAGTACATCTGAGTGTATTTTTTTTTTACATAAATAGGGTGGCTACTGGAGAGACAAAACAGCCTAACTTAAATCTCACTTATCCTCCTTCATTTCCTCTCACTCTGCATTGAGAGAGGCAGAACAAAGATACAGAAAGTCCAAATCTGCAGAAAGAAGAGACTGTTGGAGGTTTTCTAAAGCTGAGATTTGGGGATTTGGGGCACATGTCATGGCTGGTGATTAATCCCTGATTTTTGAAGAAAACTTTTATGAGTAGTAGTCTGAGCTTTTGAATCAATTTCAGACTCTCTAATATAGACATCAAGGCTATGGAAATGAAACATTGTCTCTGCATTCAAACAATTCATACTGGAGTGAAGAAAGGGAAAAAAGTCAATCCAGAAGTGCAATCTACTTGAGTTATTAGTACTGTGAGGAAACGTATCTACTTGGAAACACAAAGAACTCTGATTTCACCCTGAGTTGTCAGAGGTTAATTCCAAGAAGAGGTAGTATTTTAATGAAATCTTGGGGATGAAGATTTCAGCTCCTTTTAAAGCTTGAGTGGAGAGAGAATTTCTGAGTAAACAGCATGTCCAAGTCTGAGGAATGAAGACATGTTTACGGAATTGCAGTTTATGTGACAAGGGGTGCAATATACTTTGTATATTACATTGTACCTTATATTGAATACTGATGTAAAAGTGATATGAGGCTAGAGGTGTGATTTTGGAATTTGATAATGAAGACCATCTCATACTAAACAACATCTGTAGCATCTATAACATGAGGTAATTCAGAAAAAATTCAAAAGAATATTTGCAAACCAGATAACATAAGGGAAATAATGAGAGAGAGAAAGAGAGAGAGAGAGAGAGAGAGAGAGAGAGAGAGAGAGAGAGAGAGAGAGAGAGAGAGAGAGATTGAAAGCCTAACCAGGTAGACTGAAAGTTTTTATTTAAGCTGTGTTTGTCCACTGTTTATTCACTATTATTCTACGATTTCTTATTGTTCTTCTTTCCTGGAATCAGTAGCATTAGCATATTTCTATCGATCACCTAGATTTATCTCTAACTAAAGTTGCCCTACACAGGCCATCAGCATTTCTCCTAAGACTCAAACATGTCTTTCAATGCTGGGTTCATGATATGTCCAGTAGCACAGCTCTACAACCTCACCTCACACCTACCAACTTTTCTTCTTTATATTCAATGACCATGGTCAAAAACTTTCTGATTGTCTGAAAGTATTGGTTACACTGTACAATTTTGAATTGAGTTCTTATAAAGGCCTCTTAAAAAGTTTTATCTCATATTTTATCTTGATGTTTCCTAATACTGACATTCTCAAAAATATTGGCCTTGAGACTTTTATTGTTCATTAAGTTATGGAAATTTTTCTTTGTCTCCCAAGGGAAAGATTACTTGCCCATAATTGTTGAATTGTTCATTAGACTTTAGATGACTGGATGATTATAGAAGGAGTGTAGCTTTTTTACCTCTAGTCGAGTAAAATATCTGCAAAGGTCTTTCTGTTGATGCTTTTTTACATGCCTTAACTCATTTTTTGCTGTAGCTGTTATAACATGTTACTCGTCAAAAATCATAACATGATTCCAAATGAGAAAATGAATTATTACTAAAGCAATGCTGATTTTTATTTTCTACGAACAACTTTGCTCTCATAAATATCCACCAACTAGTTCCCTTTGGCAAATTTTCCTGACATTGTCCTACTCCAGGCTCAGGCCACCAAATCAGATAAGAGCTTCTGGGAACTATCATGGTGATTTCCTTCTCCAAATTAATTAAGACAATCTTAAGTGCCTGGGTAGTCACATTAAGGGGGCTCACATTGCTCTTTTACTCACGATTGAGGTTATGGAAAGGATTAGCTGCAAATGGCATATTTCACTTTTTTCCAGCGTGCATCAGCACTGCAATTATTTTATTTGTCAAGCTCAAAATACAGTTACATTTTATAAGAAAATAACAACAACAATTTTTGTCACCCTTCTTAATCATGTAAAAATATTAAATCTGAAATTATTTGGAGATATGTTTTTACCATCAGTATGTATATATAGCTTAATAACATCTAGGCACAAAACCTGATAGATTTACTATATGGAAAATATATTTAAAGCACTTCATCCTCATATTAGGATTATATTTTCCATTTACAATAACAGGAACTTTACAGGCCAAATACTAACAGATTCAGCAATAATTTTCTTTTCTGAAATTCAGCTGGAGCTGCAGAATATAAGAACAAGACTTTGAAAATAAATTGACTATAAATGTACAGACATTGAAATAATTTGGATAGATACCCTGTTCATAGTACTCAGCAACATGAGAGCTACAAATCAAAGAGCTAGTTTCACCCTTTCTGGATAAATTGTAATAGGTAGGCTCATGAACCTTCTGCTATTTCAGTGGCTGCCACTTGCAAAATGTTCACAGTATATTAGATGTTATTGCCCTTGGTTATTCCAAAGCATTAATTGAACGTTTCAAGACTTTATGGAAGGATAGAAAAAAAATCTAATGAGTTAACTCCAGGGAGCCATGCCATAATTTCTAATATGGATATAAGCTTTATCATAAATAATCTTTAAAAAACAAAAATACAAAATCAAGGCTAGAATCCTGCTGGAAGAGATCACGCTATGCCCTGAACGAACTGCAGTAAAGCATCAAGCTCTACAGGACTAATGCCCAATTTGAAATTCTGTTAGTCTAACCACTTAAACAGTAATATTAATTACAATTTTCTCCCATGTTTCAGGTTGTTCCTACCTGTCTACAGTGTAAGGGATGAAATGCTTTCTCTCATAAATTTGTTTAATACATATAATTGCTGCCCTAGCATTCATTTTTAGGCCTGACATACGTTGTTTGAGACTCAGTGGCGTGGCTTTGGCCTAATTAAAACTGCTTCTCCCTATGTGGTTATGATAAAGGCCACTCTTTACTTATCCCACTGACACAAAACCCAACTGTGAGACAAAGCGGCAAATGTAAGAAGCCATGTTTGCTCATTTCGGCTTGTATCCCTGACTCTGATGAAATGCAGCTCTCTGGAGGAATGCCTTGAAGACAAAATAGGATATAGCACATGGCACCCCACATCTCTTCCTTGAATCACTATATTCCTTTGAAAGCTAACCATAGTGCTTGCCTTCTCCTTCGCATAAGATGATGTCTGATGGGATTAATGATTATGTTTCTCTATAACCAAAGTGTCTTACAGTGTGTTGTAAGAATCTATAACGTACTCTTCCAAACCTTGATGTGATTCTGCTTCAACGTAACTTCCAAGCAAATTTGGTGTGATTTTGAACTCCCACTACCTATATATAAGCAGCGAGCTGAAATACCTATGCCCTGTGCCAGAGCAGTCTGACAGAACAGCTCCCAGGCTACAGGCCTTGGTCCATAGTTATTAGAAGACTTCTGAATAAAAAACTAACTATAATTCTTTGACCGCTTGGTTTTCTTTCCTTTAGTTAACAGAACACACCCCACAGCTGCTGCCATGATAAAATTTAATGATCAACACCACGGTCATGTAAATAACTTGATCTCTTGCCGTGTATGTGTGTGTATGTGTGTGTGTGTGTTTTAAATAGTGAATCCACAACCCCCGATGGGAAACCTAAGGGATATTTTCCATGGACCTGTATTAAAACATAGTCCCAATGGTTTATTCTCTTGTTCTGTCTCCCTCCTCACACATTAATTGAGCTCTCCACCACCCTCTGTTTTATGCATTTTTATTTCACCTACTCATTGTGTCTGACCTGACTGACACACGCACCAAACCTAACTTTCCCCTCTTGTGAGGTCTCTCTGAGGGAATGGTTATCTTGGCTTGTGGCCACTCTCAACAGAGAGATAACAAGACCAACTCCAAACAGAAATCATAACACCTTACATACATGAATCTGCTGGAATGAAACAATGAAACTTTGAACTTTATGAACACTGACATGTTGAGCCCACAACTTAAATGTTGAGTGTTGCTGTCTAAATGCCATTTCAAGTGATTTCTAGCTCACTTCACCAAATGGTGAATAAAAAATACCTCCAGGCAAGTAATACTCAGCCTGCCTCTGTTTAGTTAGAAGGTGTAGCTTTGGACTGTGCTTGTTTCCTCCATACTCATATGCTCCCTTCCAAACGTTGTTTGATAACATTTTATGAATGAGATTTAGCCTTAAATCTTTCCATGCCTTTCCATGCTTTTCCTCCATGTCCAAAATTATAATGAAACGTAGGAGCAAAGGCAAAAAAAAAAAAAAAAAAAAAAAAAAAAAAAAAAAAAACACTAAATTTTTCAGGAACAGTAATTATAAAGGTAACTACATTTTCCTTGTGGAAGACCTAATGACATTTTCTTAGAAGTTAAATACAAACTTAATTAAACATATTATACAGGTTGAGTATTCCTAATCTGAAAATTCAAAATCAGAGATGCTCCAAAATCTGAAACTATTTGAGCACCGACACGATGACACAAGTGGAAAATTCCACACACATGTACTTAACAAAAACTTTGTTTCTCATATAAAATTGTTTTGAAATATTGCATAAAATTACATGTATAAGGTGAATATAAAACATAGTTTTCATCTAGACTTGGTCCTATCTTCAAGCTCCAAGATATTGAGTATAGATCTATCTATCTATCTATCTATCTATCTATCTATCTATCTATCTATCTATCTATCTATCTATCATCTAGCTAGCTAGCTATCCTCTATCTATCTCTTCCAAAATCTGAAAAACAATATGAAATGCAAAACATATCTGGTCCAAGCATTTCAGATTAAGGAAACTCAACCTGCATAGCATGAAGCCTCAGTAATTTTACTAATCATCTCTGCAACTTCAAAAAAGGAAACCTGTCTAATAAACACAGCTGAAATCACATAGAAGTAGCAAGAAGCGACTGTCTAGAATATGACACTTACCATACTGTTCCTCCTTGATTTTTCTTTTTAGGGTAACTAGATTACGACTGTAAAGAGAAAGCAACTCTCCAAAGAGAATTTTTCAATCCAGAGTAAAGATTTTGTTTATAAAAGAGAGAATAAGGTGGACCCTTGATAGAAAAATAAAATAAAGGTTGAGCCTTTTTATGCTTTTCCTCTATGTCCAAAGTTCTGAATTTTTTCTTGAATTCCAAAGTCATAAAAGCCATTTTATCCCCACAATTATTAAAACAGTATATGAAGTAACCATTTCTTTCATAAATGTTGAGTCTCCCCTGCCATGGCTTACAGCATGAGAAGGGAGGAGAAGGGCTTCATGATAGATCATGCAGCCTTCCTGCATGCAATATATATACCAATGGCACAGCTGAGGGAGTGTTTTCCTTAATGTTCTGAGTATTATCTAATCTTACAACAATAGAACCTCTGTTCATCACCATTGGGTGATGTATGAATATCTAGACTCCTATTCCAGACCACTGCTCCTAGATTATTAGGTTATTTAATAATGGCATAATAGTTTTAAGGACAATGTTTATAGTTATATGGTACTGGGGATGTGATACCATCATTATATACATATTCAAGGACAAGGAAATCCACAAAATTTTAAGAAGACATTGTAATTCATCAGTATATACGAGAGACTGGTCTCCCTCTTCCATTATGGGTGCAGTCTTCACACCCTGCATCCAAGTCTATTAAATAGCTAAAAAATTAAAATATTTGGACAAAACAATTTTAACATCGTGTGATGATTAATTTTATGTGTCAACTTGACTGGGCCAAAGCATACTCAGATATTTGGTCAAATATTTTTCTAAGCATGACTGGGAGGATGTTTTGTGGGGAGATTAATATCTGAGTCAGTAGACTGGTAAAACAGACTGCCCCTTTGAGTGTGGGTGAACCTCAAGCCCAGTCAATTGAAAGGCTGAGTAGAACAAAACACCTGACACTTCTGTGAGTGAGAAGGGATTCCTCCAGCCTCACTGCTTTTTTTTTTTTTTTTTTTTTTTTTGGTGACATCAGTTTTTTCTTACCTTTGGATTTGAGTTAAGGTCACCTCTTCTTGAGTCTCAAATCTGCCAGTTTTCAGACTGGAACTCACACCATTAGGTCTCCTGGTTCTCAGATCTTTTCCCTGGATCTCCAGCTTGCTGACTTCAGATCCTGGGACTTCCCAGTCCTTATAATTGTGTGAGCCAATTGCTTTTGATAAATATATTTTATTAAAGGAACAGGAAAAGGAGTCGTTATACCAAAAAAGATACTTGCACACTCATATTTAAAGCAGCACAATTTTCAATTGCAAAAATGTGGAACCAGTTCAAATACTCATCAATCAACAAGTGGATAAAAAACTGTGATATATATATATATATGTATATGTGTATATATATGTGAGCACACACATATATATAATGGAACACTACTCAGCCATAAAAAGGAATGAATTAATAGTATTCAGAGCAATCTGGATGGGATTGCATACTCCTATTCTAAGTGAAGTAACTCAGAAATGGAATACCAAACATCGTATGTTCTCACTCATAAGTGTGAGCTAAGCAATGAGGATGTAAAGGCATAAGAATGATACGATGAACTTCGGCGACTCAGGGGTAAAGGATGGGAAGGGGGTGAGGGATAAAAGACTGCAAATTGGGTTCAGTCTATACTGCTTGGGTGATGGGTGCACCAAAATCTCACAAATCACCACTAAAGAAATTACTCATGTAAACAAAGAAATTACTCATGCAACCAAATGCCACCTGTTCCCTAAAAACCTACGGAAATAATATTTTAAGTTGTATGTAATAGTCCTTCAAAGAAACACAACCAACAAGATATATATGTATATACACACATATGGGTACACATGTGCATATATGTGTGTATATATATATATTTCTTTGAATAACCCTGACTCTTACTGACACACACATGGCCACATTGACACATCCAATTAATTGAAGGAGTTTAACATTTGCTCAACATTTTGAGCATATGGAAAAATTATTATCAGTTTTGAAACAATCATTTACATTTTAAAATGTTTCCATTTTGCTTTCATTCCTATAGTCTCATCTAGTTCTCTTTCTCACTGACAGTCCACTAAAATAAGGTTGTGGAAATGTAGTATAATTTAAGAATTTTAGATTGGGCATCAGAATATCTGTACCTGAACATAGAATTCATCTATTAGTAATATATAAACTTGAGCAATTCATTTCTCCTTCCAGATATTACATTTGTCATCTTTAAATTGAAGATATTTGTGTGTTTTTATGGTAGTACTATAAGAATTGAGAATGAAAATATAGTTTTTTAGTAAATTATACAGTATCATCTGATGTAAATTTACTGTGCTCATAATAGTAACAGTAATGTTATTATTAGTGTTTTCCCTAAAACATGTAAAATCCAAATATATAAAATAATTTTACTTTTTCAAGTATAATGGAGAAATATGCCATGCTATTCTGTAGTTTGATACCATTTTCCTTTCTCTCTTGAGTTATACTTGACATGGTTTTTAATTCAATCCATCCTAAGCTCAGTTTAAATGATAAATTCATAATAGTTTATCATAATTAATTCTTTAGCTATATGTCATCCAAAATTTAAAGAAAAATTGAAGCAAATTTAAACCGAAATTGAAGAAGGAAAAGAAAAATTTTTATAACTTAATTTTATCGTTCATCATTATGTCTCCTACAGAAATAAAGCTAAAAAAATTGATGAATATTTTTTCAAAGATGCAAAAGAGAAAATTTAAATAAAATATGTGTCTTCTGTGGCTCAAATAATAAAATTACAATGGAAATTCATTTGTAGAATTCATAATAGACACAAGTATGCAATATCAAGTTTTACTTGATATAAAAATCTATACAGAAAAAGTTCTGCTCTGAAAACACTGTGTTAGGTCTTTATAACACATTAGATTTAACTTTCCTCTCTTGATGAGGAAAAAACATTATTATTAGGCACTAACAATGTGCTAAACTCTAATGCAATCTCCATATGTTATTATTTTTATCGTTAAAAGAACACTACAAATAGGTAACGTTGCACTCTTTAACAGAAAGGAAAATGAGGATAAAGAGGTTAGACACTTACCATGGTAGTAAGAGGATTGCTTGAATCTGCTCTGCTGTCCAGATCACAGGTTTAATTAAAATCTATACGGTTAGCAGTTGCTAAACTCCTATCTATTCCCTTTCAGTGGCCTCAAATCCTTCCCTCATTTGCCATATTCAGACATTTCACAAATTCAGATCTCCATTGCCTTACTCTGGGATTACTGCCCGAGTTTCCCAGTTGACTTCCACACTAGCAGTTTTTCAGCAGTTACTCTTACCCTCTGTGCAGAAGCCATCATCAACAACAGAACAGAAATAATAAGCCCCAACAACCAGAGAGGCAAAGGACAGGCGACAGCCTGGGGAGACCAACTTATGGATTAACAAGAGCAGTTTTCTCACTTGGAGTCACATTCTCCTGTGCTGTTCACCCCCTTTGCTCTTCCGTTCCAGCTCTGTAGCTGACAGCGACCTTTTCTTAAAACACCTGTCCCTCCTTTCTTCACTTTGCTTCCTTCACTGATTTTAATGACTATACTCTGTGGATTTTTATTGCTTTTAAAAGAAAGTTTTATTTGTTTTTTTTTAATAAAGCCATACACCATTTGTGCAATCAGAATAAAATATCAGAGGACAAGCAGCAAATTGAGAATGTAAGCCTTGGAGGCAGTAAAATTTAGGCACACAATACAGATTTGATCAATATCTCAGACAAGTTAACAAAGTCGTTAGGCCTCAGATCTCTCAAATATAAAAATAGGGAAATAGCTATATTTTGTGTTAAGATACTATGAGAAAATGTGGAAATTTTCTCAGTATGCAGAAGAAATTTAATATATAAAAGCATTTCCCCTGTCCCCTGCCTTCCACCTTCTGTCAAATGGTCAGTTTAATAATATGAATCTTACTATCTATTTTTGATAGATAGATAGAAAGATAGATTATATAGATAGATGATAGACAGAAGATAGATAGATAGATAGAAGATAGATAGATAGATAGATAGATAGATAGATAGATAGATAGATAGACAGACACAGATAATAGGTAGACAGATAATTTTAATGAAACAGGTTTAAGTTGCTAAGCCTCAGGGTTATGGGTTTAGGCAAAAAATAGCAAGCTCAATAAATGATTTTGAACAGTGTTTTCATACTAATTGTAAAGAAGATAAGAGTGATCAGAAAAAAATACCAAGAAGATGTAAGAGAGAGCAAAATATTAACAGGATAATAGCATACCTCCTTTAAGTGTATAATTTCTGGTGTTCCTGAGAAAGAAATTTGTCTTATGTTACATTGTATCAACATATATCCAATAGAGCATGAAATTGCTTCTCTGCATCTTCACTTTTTTACCTTTCCCCAAAGCTCTCATCATGTCCAGTTATGTTTTATAGTGAAAACCCTCTGATAAGAAGAGAGACAATTACAGAAAACCCTAGACCCATTTCCCTCTGGCCACCTTTCCAGTGGCTAGAAAAAAGTGAATTATTATTCCTGTGTATGAGGCTAACGAAAACTGTTATCTGATATTTATAATTTTATATACTAGTAAAACTGTAGTTTTATTATGAGATGTTTTGTATGATAAATAAGTGGTTTCTTTATCATGAATAGATTAAATTAGCTTACTAATGTTATAAAAATGTAATACTCTTAACTAGACATTCCTAATGAGAAGTTATCTCTTTTAAAACTATGAAATACTTCCCACCTATGTGGTAATGAACAAAATATATTACTTTAATAACATCCAAATTGGCAACAAAACAGTTATCATATATATTAATAAAAGTATATTGACATATCATGAGAAAGAAATCAGAGTGAGTTTGGAAAATGTCTTACCCACTATGAATTTATTCAAGATTAAAATATATGGGTTTGAATTAGTGACAAAACATTTCCTTTTACAATTGCATAATGAATTGTATAATTGTTTAATAAACCCATGACCTTAAAATATTTTATATTTTTTAGAATACTTGCAAGTATTTTTAAAAAGTAGCAGTTCACGCCAACAAACATTGGGCAATTTGGGAAAATCTGTGTTATTCATTCATTTATTCTCTTCTCTTGGCTTTTGGCACGTGTAGTTGCAGGTGTTGGGCTGGACAGGTACGCGTTTCTCAGTTTGAAGATGAGTGCTAGAAGTCTATGATTCCTTCAGTTCCATGGATCTTTGACTTTGTTGCCACTTTTACGATACAGGCTGACTTCGCGAATCTGAATCGCTGAAACAGATTTTATATAACCATCTTCACTGGTGACTAATTCATGACTAAACTGTAAATGGTTTGATAATGTTCTCTGTAGAAATGTAGCAACTGCCAGCTCATTCTCTCATTAGCATGCTATTCCAGCAAAAGAAAGACACCTCCATTAAATCTTTAAGTGGAATATATGTCTTGAAGATTGAAATCACTAACTTTGTTTGGTCAAAACATCTACCATAGATCATTGGCCTTAGTAGGTGCTTAGTAACTGTTTTTGTATTACAGTTCCTCAATATCACTTTTATTGTGGTTTGGCATTAATAGAGGTGATCTTCAGACAGATTTGTATTATTGCACACACTCTCTGAGTGGGCCAATGTGCACAGCAAAACCACTTAGAACATTATTTTGACTTTATGATATCCAAAATGCAAAGGCAACAGAAATTTTAAGATTCAAAGAAATAAATAGGATCTGACATAATTCAAAATATAGCTAGAATTTGAAAAAGACAGGGCAACGCATTTTTTAAAAACTGAGTAAGGTCAACAGTGGCAAACCTGGGAGACTTTTTATGCTCTTGTGGAATGGTTGATCCTCTAAATGTTCCATCTAGTATCTAAGCCCACCTGCTCATAAAAAGGAAAATTTTAAGTTTTAGTCACTTGTCTTTTGGGAAAGATTATATAATTGTACCATGATATCTTTCATATATCACAAATCAGAGGCAGTGAACATGTGGGAAATGAATTTGGAAAGCCCTATAAAACTTAATTTAAATTGTTGTTAAGTATCTTAAGTTCCTGAATCTGAATTGTTATCTGTACAGTGAGAATTATTATATATCTCAGCCATGATTATGGTAAGCATTATTCAGAATGTCTCTGGAAAATTTTTATAAGCTATAAAGAATTTGTAACCTTATATATTATAAATGTAAAAAAAATATATGCATGATACAATGCTGATAATGATCATGAAACAATGAGATGCGACTAGAGAAGAACTTTATATGAATATATGTGTCAACACATACTCAAAATTAAGTCTGCATAGTATTCCATGGTATATATGTGCCATATTTTCTTTATCCAGTCTATCACTGATGGGTATTCGGGTTGGTTCCAAATCTTTGCTACTGTGAACAGTGCTGCAACAAACATACGTGTGATTGTGTCTTTCTAGTAGAATGATTTATACTCCTTTGGGTATATACCCAGTAATGGGATTGCTGAGTCAAAAGGATGAGTTCATGTCCTTTGCAGGGACATGGATGAAGCTGGAAACCGTCACTCTCAAAAAAACTAACACAGGAACAGAAAACCAAACTCATTTCACTCATAAATGGGAGTTGAACAATGAGACACATGGACACAGAAAAGGGAACATCACACACCGGGGACTGTTGGGGAATACGGGGCTAGGTGAGTGATAGCATTGGAGAAATACCAAATGTAGACGACAGGGTGATCGGTACAATAAGCCACCATGGTACGTGTATACCTATATAACAAACCTGAATGTACTGCACATGTGTCCCAGAACTTAAAGTATAATAAAATAATTTTAAAAAGACCTGTTACAATTTTTAAAAATATGTCAAAAGATTTACCTTGGATATGGCTTAACTTTACCTTCTTTCCATCAATCTCCAACTGCTAAAGAATTGAATTTAGTAAAGTATATGTTACAGTTTGAATGGCACATAAGTGCTGTATCAATTGCTATTCTCTAGTAGCAGCTTTATTTAAAAGAATATTGAAATAAGTGTTTTGGAAGGAGAAGTTTAAAGGAAGTAATTTTGGAACATGAATATTGGGAAAAGAAGGCAGGCTTTAGATCCAGCTCAGCTGGGTGGAAACTTCACCCAGCCACGGCATAATTGATTTTCCTAGGGCTGGGTACTTAAACTGTCTTTTCCTAAAACTCAGCTTCCTCACTGATTGTAAAGTCATATTTTTACAGGGGGAATTTTAATATCTCATGGAGTTAGTGTGAGGATTTTATAGAAAAATACATTTCTTTCTTATTCAGCGATATTTATTGAGTCTCTACCATGTCTTAGTTGCTGATTCCCAAATAATATTGATAAGAACCTCTAGATGGGAATTTCATGTCTGTCTGGTGCTGTCAATCATTTTTAACAAACATGTATTACCTGTATCTCTCTCTCTCTCTCTCTTTTTCAGATGGGGTCTCACTCTGTTGCCCAGGCTAGAGTGTAGTGGTGCAATCTCGGCTCACTGCAACCTCCACCTTCCAGGTTCAAGCAATTCTCCTACCTCAGCCTCCCGAGGACAGGCATGCACCATCATTTTTGTATTTTTCATAGAGATGGGGTTTCACTATTTTGCCAGGCTGGTCTCGAACTCCTTACCTCAGGTGATCTGCCTGCCTTGGCCTCCCAAAGTGCTAAGATTACAGGCATGAAGCATTGTACTCGGCCCATAATTCCCTTTATTTACCACAAGGAACATAGTAATAATTTTAAATGTGACACGACTGATCCTATATATTTCAGGATATGTTCTCATGCAGGAGCTACATAGATCCATCAGGTTCGTGGTAATTTGGATGTCATTATTACCCTTGTTTAGCAAAGAATAATGTATAACTCAGCTTTATCCAAAAGGAGTACATTTTGAACTTGCATTTATTTGTACACATAGCCCTCAGAAACCTCAAGGTACCTAGTAGAAGAAGTTTTGATGTTTGTCTGCTAGAGAATTAGCTCTTCACTCACTCATACTTAAATTGTAGCGTAGAGTCAAGTGGCATTTCCACCTTTCAGGACTCTCAAAATGTAGGTGTACTTACGTTATTGTAATCGAAGGGAGGTATAGGAATGTCTAACTTAAAGTAACTACCTGGATAAAACAAGAAATGGAAAGTAATCTTTTAAAGCAAATATCTGGTCATTCAAGGCTACTCTGTCATATGGTAAATGCCAGTTTTTACGTGGGTGAGGTGACGCAGGAGAGAGATTTCCAAGGCTTTCTTGAATTTGTCAGCAGAATTTTACTTTAATTCTATTTGCATTTTAAGTTTCTGCAATATGAGTCCCTTCACTAACTGAAATGCTTGTAGAAGCATTACCATCATCTTCCCTCCTTTAATGAAGATCTGTGTAAGAAGTCAACTGCATGGTGAAAATGAAATAACAAAGGAATGAAAAATTTTTTATACATTAATGTATGGGCCCTTAGGATCAAATGGGTTTAATACACAGGCTTGTTCTTAAAAGTACTAACGATTGTGTCAGGATTTGACTCTTTGTGCTTACATTTTCTAAGCACCTACTTGCTACACCATGAGACATTTTGTACAGTCTATTAGGTTTCTACTTAAATTACTGGCCCCTTCCAGTACTGCCTCCTGAGATGATTATATACTACTTTGATGGGGAATTTAGGAATTCCAAAACTTTTTAGTAATACATTTAGAGACAATTTGAGTTACTCCCAACAGATGGCTAATTACATCTATTGTGGGGTGATTTAGCTCTCGGAGGCAATCTTATTACCCAGTTCTTGTTTGAAGACAGGACAGCTAACTGTTTCCATGATGTTGCGCTATATTTGGAAGAAGCGTTAGGGATCATCTCCAACTCCCTCATTATGAAGATGTAAGAACTTACTTTGATAGAGTAACTGGGTAAATCACTTACGAAAATAACTTAAACTCTAATTTGGGGACTAAGCAGGCAAAACAATGTGCTTTTTTGCATTGAAGGGGTTTTTTTTTTAAGTCACTTAGATCTAGAACTAGATGTACCATATGACCCAGCCATCCCACTACTGGGTATATACCCAAAGGATTATAAATTATTCTACTACAAAGACACATGTACACGTATGTTTATTGCGGCACTATTCACAATAGCAAAGACTTGGAATCAACCCAAATGTCCATCTGTGACAGACTGGATTAAGAAAATGTGGCACATATACACCATGGAATACTATGCAGCCATAAAAAAGGATGAGTTTGCGTCCTTTGTAGGGACATGGATGCAGCTGGAAACCATCATTCTTAGCAAACTATCACAAGAACAGAAAACCAAACACCGCATGTTCTCACTCATAGGTGGGAACTGAACAATGAGATCACTTGGACTCGGGAAGGGGAACATCACGCACTGGGGCCTATTATGGGGAGGGGGGAGGGGGGAGGAGGGAGGGATTGCATTGGGGAGTTATACATGATATAAATGATGAATTGACGGGTGCTGACGAGTTGATGGGTGCAGCACACCAACATGGCATAAGTATACATATGTAACAAACCTGCACGTTATGCACATGTACCCTAGAACTTAAAGTATAATAAAAAAAAAAAAAAAGAAAAAAGAAAAAAAAAAAAAAAGAAAACACTATATAAAAAAAAAAAAAGAATAAGCTTAAGAAACAACATACCCAATAATCTATTTGAAAAGGTAAAATGTGATACATACACTAATAGAAAAAGAGAAAGGACAATGGGAAAATACGGTGTTGTTTGGTAAAAGCAGTGACGTTTAATCCAAATCTTGAAGAGTAGGTAAGATTTTGATACAAAAAGATTAAGAGGACGTGAAAATTTTTTGGAAGGAAGGAGGAAATCACGTTAGCCAAGGCATACAGGGCTTTCATGATGGAAGCAAAAGGCATGTTGAGTTCAGAGTAGTGACAGATCCAGCACTAAACACAGGTTGAGCTATAGGAAAAGTTCCAGGCAAAATAAATTGGATTTTATTTTATAAGGATTTGGAAGTCATTGAAAATATTATCAAAGTAAAAGAATAACATGTTCAGAGCTTTATTTTGGAAAGATAACTCATCTGCAAAAATATTGCCATCACACACACACGAAATAGATGTGCATTGTATGGGTAAGTGTCTGAGGCTGTTTATGACAAAATGAGAGATATCTGAAAATTTATGTTCGCTATAAAATGTCTCCCAATATGTTGCAATATGTATCAAATATGCCTTTCATTTCTTAATATTTAGTTTTTCAAATGCCTTATTTATTGCTCAATATCACCTTCCTTTAATGTCACGTAGAAGCACATATTTATCTTCTGCCTTCATTTAAACCTTGGTTAAAACCTTTCAGACTTCCTTGCTTAGTTTTAGAATAAGAAATTAAAGTCATATTAAAAATTCTATAAGGATATTAGTAGTAATAACAATTATACGCAGCAGAAATAGTTATGTGTGCGTGTAAGTCGGCATAGAAATATACTTTATATGCAGCATGTAAATTGTACCTCATATTGATTGTATTATATAAATATTATGATTGTCTTTATTTTATCCAGTGAGTACCCTAGGGCTTAGACACTACTAAAATAGTCCGAGCTCACAAGGGCAGTAAGAATGTATCTGGCAATTTAAGATTAAATGGTTAAAATCTGATTTTAACCATTTAAACTGATTAAAATGGAGAAATCCATTTTAAGATTTCTCAAAATAAGGGAAAAAATACTATAACAGTCTATCAAAATTCCATTACTAGGAAATGATTACTTATATTTTGGGGGCAAATTTTATTTACACCCCCATTCACATGAATGAAGAGCTTTGAATCTGTGTTCTAGATACAAACGTATCTTCTCTGTAATATAAAGTTTTCTTGGGTTTTCCTGAAATAAAGTTATAATTACAGTTTCTATTTACTTTTTGAGGAAGAAACATGTGAAAATTAATTTCGTCTGTTAAAAAAAGATGATTTTGTTTCCTCTAGACCCAGGGAGGGTCTTAAGAGCATAAGAGCCTTATGAGCAAGTTTTACTCTTACATTTCAAGGCCACAAGTTTCAAAACATGATGACAGCCTATTAGGAAAGAGAAAAGTGATATGCAAAGTCACCTGCCTCCTGAAAGAATTCTCTTTAAGGTACCTTCTAAAGAAAGAGCAAGCAATTTGGAAGGACATGCAGTACAAGCAACCTCCTTAATTGTGCCCAAACCATTGGTCCTTGTTTTATACACTCAATAAGATGCTGCCCATGCAAAAGAAAATTCCTAGTTAGACAGGAACAATAAAATCTGGTAACTGATAGTATAACATTGGGTACGTGATAGCCAAAATGATTTATTTTGTAAGGCAAATGTTATCATATAAATGCTCTTATTAAAACTCTACCAGTGTTTTGTTTTGCTGTAATGCATAGCAATTATTTCTACCAACACTAGACTAATAGCAAGAGAAGGCGGAGAGATTTTTCACATAAAAGATTGCTGCTGCTCTTAGAATAAGAGAAATCGCTTGTAAACAGAATACCGAGACTTATGTGGTCTGCCAGGTCTCTCTAGACTCAGGCTACCATGCTGTCCACACTGGCTAATTGTAGTCCTTCCCAACATTGACAGGAAGATCTATAGTTCAGTTTTGAATAACTGAATTTTATATATCTATTTAGTATCCATGTAAAGACACCAATAAAACCAGCTTGAATATATAAGTCAGAGTTTCAAAAGAGAGGTCACTATATGGAGCCAGAATTTGGCAGTAATTGACAGAAACGTAATATTTAAAGCCATGAAACCAAATGAGATAACCAAGGAAGAGAATATAGAAAAAGAGAAGAGGACCAAGGATCAAGCTCTGAGGTTTTATTATGAGAAGAGATTGGAAAGAAGAGGAGTTGGCAAAGGAAACTGAAAGTGAGTCAGTAGTTGAACCAAGAGAGTGGTGCTCTGTGTATTGAGGGAACAAACTGTAACTAGGAGGAGAGACCCAGAGTGGTAGCTCAGTTCTGCTAAAAAGTCATAAGTAGAATGAGGTCTGAGAATAGGTTACAGGATTTAACAATGGAGAATGAGGATTCATGAGTGGCATTATAAAAAGTGGGATGTTGGAGTAAAAACTGGACTGGAATGTTTTTAAGAAATAATATATTTAACAAACAATGAGATAGTGAATAGAAACCCATAATTTTAACATTAAACTATCATCAAAAATTAGATTTTGTTGCAATTTGTTACTAAGAGCAATAAACAGATAAATCAAAGGGCAATAAATGGATATGTTTTTGTAATTGCCTGATTCTTTTCTGAAAATGATTATTTCCAGAGGCAACGTTACTGCGTGAAAAAGTCAAAATATTTTTTAAAAAATGTTTCTTATTGCCCATTCTTATGGTGCTGAAAAAAAAATTGTTGCCTCATCTTTTTGACTGTTAGATTATTCCTATTTTCTGTATTATTTGGATAGAACTTACCCAATATTTTAATTAATAATAGTAAAAAGTCATATTTTATATATAAAAATGTGTCTTCTGTTTTACTATTAGATGTGGAACTAGCTACTAGATTGGCCATGTTTTTTCATTATGAAATCAATAATGTGTTCATCATAAAAATTGTGACAATTGTAAAAGAAAGGCAAAAAATAAAAGTCCCCATTTACTGAGACTCTTTTATATATTTTTATAAATTGTTGCAGTTTTCATCATAACAATTGTAGATTCCAGATAGTTCTTTTGAAGAACGTGTCCTCTAAATGTGTGGTGTTTTGTTGCTTGGTGTTTTGTTAGTACTTATTTTGTCCATGGCCTATCTAGTGAGAGAGTCGTTATTTGATTTTCATTTTATAATTGGCACTTTCCCATATGCTGCCTCACAAAAATGAGTGGGTCAGACACAGGACAAGATTTCAAGCAGTTCTTCACACATATCTGCTGAAAACTACCTAAATCAGAATGAAATACCTCTGTCTTTTATCATTTGTCAGGATTTCTTCAACTTAATTTTATCAGTAAGTCTTATTCTTCTATAGAGCATAATAACCTTCTGGGTTTTTTTAAAGAATAGTTTTAATGATCCCTATATTTATTATGAAGTCCTATTATTCAGAGCAAGAATTGGCAAACTATGGCCTGTTGGTCAATTCTGCAGTCACTTGTTTACAAAAAGTTTGCAGAAAGGGTTTTATTGGAATTAAGCCATGCTTATGCAATTAAATATTGTCTGTGGCTGCTTTTGCACAACAGTAGAACTGCAATGTTGCAACAGTTTTTATGGCCAAAGAAGCCTAAAATATGTACTATCTGTCACTTTACAGGAAAAAAAAAAATAGTTACAATCTCATTTAGAGTAGTAGTTCTCAAATTTTTTTCCTTTGCTGTCTTAAAAATAATTGAAGATATCAAAGATCTCTTTTTTATGAGTTGTGCCTACAAATATTTGCTGTATTCGAAACTAAATTTGAGAAATCTAAAATAGTGTATTAATTTCTTTAAAATAACACATTTACTCATGACATGTTAACATAAATTATACTTTCTCTGAATCATAATTATATCTTCCAAAATGAATTGATGTAGTGACATGAGTGTTTTACATTCTTTGCAAATCTTCTTAATGACTGGCATAATAAAATATAATATTCTCATATCTGCTTCTGCATTCAATTTGTTGTTATTTGATGTTTTGTTTGAAGTAGATAAAGAGAATACAGCTTCACATGTATATGTATTTGGAAAATGAGGAGTATCATAATGGCATTTCAGCTAACTGAGGATACTAAACAAGTTGTAGTTTCGTAAGAGTTGGTTGCACTGAAGGCTCTGAGACACTATCAATCAACTTTTCTCAAACTCTGTTACATTCCACTTACACTTTGAATAGATACTTCACTTATGCACGATTTTGTAATACCTTTTCAGTATATAATGCCAAAAATACACAGTTTTTAAAACCACCAGTCTCATCAGAAAGACTACATGCATTGAAACATCAGTTAACTCAAAATAGAGAATATAAGATTTCCATTATTCTAATTCTTAAAAGCTCATGTTGTGTTATTGTCAGAAATGCTGTGAGATGTTTTTTGTTGTTGTTGTTGCTGGGTTTTTTTTTTTTTTGTTTGTTTGTTTGTTTGTTTGTTTTTTGCAACGACTGACTTCACTGATTTGGGGAAAAAATGTCTACTTATTACCCAAGTCACAATAATCATGGTTTAGCTATCAATTGTTCTTTCAAGTAAAAATGTTGCTCCATTTATAAATGCAGTTAGTTCAGCCAACAACAGGAACAATTGCACAACTGTTTTTTCCTAGTGTCAACCATGTACTTTCATATGCAAGAGTAGTCCTTGCATTTTGTTACACAGGACATTAAAAAGACACTTAGGAGTTTGTGAACCACACTATGAGAATTGATAATCTAGTTAATTATTTATTTTGTTCCTTGTCACTTTTGCCATTTATGAGTTCTAAGGATGACTTTGGCACCTTTTAAATTCAGGTAGAAAAAACTCATCACATACACTAGATATCACAGAGAAATTTTTCTCATTCTTGGTGCACTGGTGCCTTGTCTGTCATGGCCCTGCAAGTTCTGACTCCCAGCAATCTGGAAACCTCTATATAAAATCTATATTTCTTCCAGATATTTTGGTAGATTTCTCTGGCCACTTGTTTGGAAGTAAGAAGAAAGGTTAGCTAGCACATAACATTGGAGCAACCCCGACAAACTGCTTAAAGCTTCATTGCCTCCTCAGTAAACTAGAGGTATGATTGTGTTGTGCTTGTCTCACAAAATACTGAGATAACAGTTTAGATTATCTCCTCCTCCCCAGCTTTATTTGTGTTTAACTGACAAATAAACTCTTTATTATTATTGTTCGTTTTTGTAGAGACAGGGTCTTACTATGTTGTCTCAGCCTCCCAAAGTGTTAGGATTACAAGCGTGAGCCACCGCACTCAGCCAATATTGTATTTTTGATCCACGGTTTGTTGAATCCACAGATATGGAACCTGAGGACATGAAGGGCTGACGGTACTGACTGATCTCACATATAAGTTCCTGATGTCAGTGAGAAAACTTCGCTTTTCTCATCATTAAGTGTGATGTTTGTTGTAGGTTTTGGTAAATATTATTGATCACGTTGTGGATGTCCCCTCTCTTCTAGGTAGCTGAGAGTTTTTAT